>NC_056742.1:90881966-90994466 GCF_019279795.1 Protopterus annectens
CTTGTGCTTTCCAAAATGACTTAACCCTCAGCCTTGGACGCCCTGCTCACTACAAAAAAAAAAAAGATTACAAAACTAAAACTACATACTTTTTCTGCTCAGTCCAACTCAGACATATCTTCTGAGATGCAACAAGAGTCCACTGTACATCCAAGCTCTGGGGAGGTGCCTGCTACCATGACCCTGCCAGAGGCCAATATGGCTTCTCACTCACATGCCTGATGAGACCGAATCTCTGTCATGAGAGAGAGAAGGTGGAACCGAGGGTGATTATTTCTGAGAGATATGAGGGCATATCACAGTTCCCTGTGTAAGAAGAGGTACCTGGCTCTCTCATCGTGGTCTGACAAGGTTGTGCATCACCGAGCTTTGTTTGAGCAGATGTCCCAGTCAAGAACAATCTGAAAAGTAAAACTATCGCTTCTCAATGGACGTCCCAGGAAAAGGAATGGCTTGGCTTCTCTTAAGGCTTATAGAAAGCCATTCTGTCTTTGAAGCTTCCTTCCGTTTTTTCATGCTTCTGCACCTTCACCTTGAAGAGGCAGCATGAATCTTCAGAAGAGGAGGAATCAAACTCAGATGAGGACTTACTGGCCAATTTCTCTCAGATTCACTCTCATGGACAACTAGCCACAGATAATGAGGATACATAATTACCTGATTTCCCAATAGAAACATTTCCTTTAGGAAAACTGTTATCAGAATGATACAGCATTTTTAGTGGGACACTAAACAGGTTTCAGTCAGAGATGAGTTACTATGAATTATAAGAAGTTGGAGCCCCTAAACACTCCCTTATGCCCCCTGTCCTTGAAATGTTTTTGGATGTCTTTGCTTCCATTTCCTCTAATCCAGATTCACAGCCTCCTGCATCTAAGAAGTCTGATAGGTTTTACAAAGTGCTAGAGATCATGACATTTTTGTACAAGAATCTGGTAGCAGATATTGCAGTTTTCTTTTGTCCAGTGATAAACCCACCAGACGACTTCCTGTTTCCACTCTGCAGCCATCTGATAGAGGCAGTAGGACTATGGACAGATATGGTAGAAAATTCTATACCTCTGCCACCTTAATTTTCAGAGCATTCAACTACCATGCACAAATTACCAAGTAGATACCTTCCATTTTGGGAAACCTGAATAGGTCTGGCAGAATTTCAAGATTCTGAACATAAGTCTCAGGCTGTCTCTTTACTTAATGCCACATAAGCAGCCAGATGATCCATTAAGTGCAGCTATGATATTACAGAGGCTTCTTCTAGAGTTGCAGCAAGAGGGTCAGTCATCTGCAGGTTTGTTTGGCTTTGCATTCAGTCTCTACCAGATGTCAAGGCCAACCAGAACAGATAACTTCATAGGGGCATTCTTTTTGGCCTCTCAGAGGCTAAACTTTTCACAAACTAGCAGGAAAAAGGCAAGGTCATGCAGGACTTTAAGCAGATTTTTTTTCATACCTCAGTTTAGATACCACAGGAACTGCCCCTGTAAACCCAATTCATTTGTTTGCAGAGAACAGAAAGCCCCTCAAAAAGGAAATAATCATTCTAAGAAATGATTTCAAGAGAAACCTCAGTTGGTCTCCAAGCCTAGAAAAACTTTCTTTTCAGGCAAACTTGCTTCCACTTATCTTTTGCCTCCCACTTTGGTCCACACATTCCTCTTTCCCAAAGGCTTACTCTATCCCTCCCAGCCTGGGAATTCATTTCCTCAGAGAAGTGGGTCTTGTCAGTCATACAGAATGGTTACAAAATGTCCTAGAAAGAACATCCGCTACTGAGGATATATCTCCCCTAATGGCAAATCTGTTGCATCTCATTAACCCCTTACTTCTAGGAACTGCTCTCTCAGGGGACCATAGAACCAGCTCCTCCTCAGGCCCAAGGCAAGGGCTGTTGTTCTCTATTCAAGATTATTCCTGGTAACCAGGAAAGAATGAACTTGGAAACCTATGCTACATTTGTCCCATCTCAACACCTTTCTGAGACTTCCTTCCTTCAAGATGCTTTTTCTCTAGACCCTTCTTCCCTTCATCCTCCCCCATGCCTTTCTGGTCTCTCTAGACCTGAAAAATGCTTATCTGCATATGCCTATTTTTTTCAGATTGTTCATCTTTTCATCACACTTTCCATTCTCAACTTTACTTTTTGGCATGTCTGCAGTTCCCAGAATATTCACAAAGTGGCTAGCTCTGATTATAGCCTTTTGCAGAATAGGGGGGGATACAGTTTTTCCACCACCTGGATGACCTTATTTTGATGACACATTTCAGAGTCTTGATGCCCCTTCTGGAAAGACTGTGATTTACTCTCAACCTAAGGAAATTGTCCCTAAAAACCTCTCTGAGCATAGTTTTCCTAGGTTGCAAGCTTAACACCCAGTCAGTGATACCTTCCTCCCTCTAGAGAAAATGTTCTGTCTGTCTCCAGTTACTTATAGTCTTTGCTCCCTCTATCTATGACCTCAGCAAGAGAGATTCTTAGAGCTCTAGGGTATATAGCAGTCACAGTTTCAATGGTGCCATATGCCAGACTGTATATGAAGAAGATCAAGGGGTACCTGAAGTCCATTTGATCTCAACAGAGCCTTCCCTGGACTTCCCAATCCCACTTTTGCCCTTTCTAAAATAGGAGATGTAATGATGGATATCTCAGGTGAAATTCAACACAGTTGTTCCCTTCGTAGTACTCACACTCAAGCAGGACATACACATGGAGTAATCCAACTTCGCCTGGGGTGCATGAACAAACTCCACAGTAGTTCAGGGGCAGTGGTTGCCCAGAGAACTGAAGGAACACATCACTGGGAAGGAGATGAAAGCCCTCATCCAAGCTGTACATATGCTCTCTCAACTGTGGAGCCCAGACCCTCTGAAAGTATTCACAGACAACACCCCAGTCATGTGATACATTAATAGGCGGGGGGGGCAGCAAATCTTAAAAGATGATGCAAGCTAACTCTTAGGGCATGGGACATAGCCATCAAGAGACAGATGTTTACATTCCTTCAGAGGACTATGTCCTCACAGACTACTTCAGCAGATCCAGAGAAGCCCCCCCCCCCCCATTAATGGATGTTGCACTGAGAAGGCTTTCTGGGCCTAGTCCATAAATGTAATACCCCCATATAGATCTTTTTGCCTCCAACCAGAACAGAGAACTTCAGACTATTCTTCTCCAGGACTCAAGTACTCCCTGTCCCCAGACCTGGAGGTGGGATGCCATGCCCTTCAACTTGGGGGAGAAGTTCCTCTGTGCTTCCCTACCTTCCCCCTGATTCCAAAGGTTCTCCTGAAGATTCAAAAGGACAATCCAAAAGTCTTGCTGGTGACTCCCTTTTTGCCCAGGTAGCATTGGTCCATATTCTGTTTCATCTGGCCAGGAGCAATTACTTCAAGTCCACTGACAAAGTGAACTTGCACGTAAACCCACATATGCAGAAGTACTAACTATTAACTTACCAGAACATCAGAGGCCTCTCAAACAGAAACCACTTACACACATAACAATGCAAAAAACAACCACAACACATAATAACACACACACACACACACACACACACACACACACACACACACACACACACACACACACACACACACACACACACACACACACACACACACACACCAGGGTCTAAACAAATAAGCCCATATGGTGTAACAGCACAAAGCCTAATCTACTGGTCATAGGTGACTCCATTGTGAGACACATGGATGTTCAACTCGTCAGGCTGGATAAGGAACAGGTTACAGGTAGCTGCCTGTCAGGTGCCAGGATCCATCAAGTCACTCATCCACAAGTACCAGTATGACTCCGTCATAGTCCATGTGGGGGAGAATGACTTGAGATATACCTACAGATGGACTATATGAAGAGAGGCATGACTAAGCTCTCAGATTATGTGTTACAGGCAGGTATAAGTCTAGCCTTAAGCAGCATTCTACCTTTTCCAAGGATGATGGGAGGGTTGGGAGGGTGGCCTAATTGTTAAGGTTTTTGCCTTATAAACACAAGGTGCAGGGTTTGAGTCTCACAAGGGATAATTGGCTAGGCTTAAAATGGCTCACAAGGGCAGTTAGCCTAGTTCTAATCTATGAACCTATGATGCCACAATACAGACAAAACATGTTTGACTTAACAATTGGCTTAGCTTCTGGTGTCAGTCCAAAGGGATTCAGTATCTATCAGCCTGGGAAGACATGATCGATAGGGCATGCTGCTTTGCCAGAGATGGTCTGCATCTGTCTTCTGTAGCTTTTGGATACTGGCAAAGGCATTAGTCACTCGTATTGTACCTTTTTTAGTCAGTGTTAAAATAACCAACCTCCCAACGTAACAAAATCCTCTCTAGATAAACTCAAAATGCTGCTAAGCAAGAAACTGCATTCCCTGGAAGCATTTTTCACTTTGCAAGATGCTGATGTCTGTGCAGTCACTGAGACATGGTTCAAAGGCACAGAAAACACCCTCACTGTACAGGGCTGCAATGCTTTCCATACGTTCAGACCACGAACCAAGTATAAAAGAACCAAATGAGGAGGTGTAGCCATCTTCATTAAGGATAAATACACCTTGAGACTAGTCAAACAGTATGACTCTCTTGAGCTGCTCCATGTCCAATTAAATATAGGCAAAGCCTCCCTACCACATCATAGCTGTCTATAGGTTCCCCACCATGAAACAGGAAAAGCATACTGCATACCTGGGCTTACTGGAGTCACTTGCCATACAGTCCAACACCTTACTCTTGGGTGATTTTAATTATCCTACCATTGACTGGGAAACATACACAACCACAAACATGCTGGCTCAGAAGTTTTTGGACTTTGTCAATGCAGATGCTCTGGAACAGCTAGTCAGCACACCCAGAAGAGGCTCAAATGTCCTGGACATAGTACTAACTAACATGGGAGAGCATTGCAGCCCCCCATGTTATATTCTTCCTGTTAAGATCAGACCATAAATCAGTCTCATTCTATGTAATTATAAGTCCAGATACCCCATCAAGCTCAAAAATGCTTAAGAATTTTTCTAAGAGAAATTACCTCTTACTAAGTGATGGTATAAGAAGTTTCAAAGCCCCCTTGAATGCAGATAACACAGATTTCTATGCAGAGGTGTCCCCCAATTCCCTGTATCACCACTTAAGCAGTTGTATAGAATTGGCTGTACCTGACCAGATTAAAACCAGGTCTTGCCAGAAAAACAAGCCACCCTGGTGTACCCATAGTATAAACAGGCTAAACAACAAGAGAAAGAAACTAATGTCCAAGTACAAGAGGGAACTATCACAACAGAGGAATAAATCCCTCTCTAGCATACACAAACAAATCCGAGATCTTGTCGGGTCCTCCGAAGCTAATTACAAAGTAAAAATAGCCTTCCTAGTGAAGGATAATTACAAGGCATTCTTTAACTATGTCCCAAATCTAAAAGGAATACCCAGCTATGTGCTGAACTGGTTGTGGATGGCACCACCCCATACTCAGCTGGAGGTAATAGCCAACTTGCTAGTTGACAGATTTAGAGCAAACTTCACCCTCCCCGTCCCCTCCAGTATGTCTGCCACCATTTATCAGCCTGTTATCTCAAGAGAGCAGATAATCTGGGCTGTCAACAAGGCCAAGTACACAGCATCAGTGGGACCAGACAACATCCTAAGTTGCCTTCTAAACAACTTAAAACATGACCTAGCAGACCCAGTTGAATCGATGTTTGACCACAGCCTGAGAACTGGCTATGTTCCAGTTGAATGGAGGACAGCGACAGTAATCCCTCTGCGCAAATGGGGACCATCAACCGATTCTGAGAATTAAAGGCCAATAAGCTTGAATAGCTTCATCTGCAAGGCCGCGGAATGAATCATTATGGACCTTATTAACAAGGACATAAGGTAATCTCCAAAATCTGGACCCAACCCAGTTTGGATTTGTTAAAGCTAGATCATGCCTGTTAAACATGGTTGACAACTTCGAGAAAGTCACCAAGGCCCTGGACAAGGGAAAGACCAGTGCATACCACATATCTTGACCTAGTCAAGGCATTTGATACAATCCCCCACTCGGGTTTTATACAGAAACGTTCCCAATTGTGCATTAACCCCTACATTACCAGATGGGTAGCCAGGACACATACTGTCAAAGTGCATGACTTTATCTGTAGCAGAAAACGAGTCACCATTGGTGTACCACAGGATTCTGTGCTGAGCCCCTGATTGTTTGGAGTTTATTTCTCTGAAGTCCAGGCAAACTTGGACGGCCTGTGGCTGACCAAGTTCACTGACAATTGCAAATTGGGAGCAATCACTGAGTTTCCACAACAATGTTAATATACTGCAGACAGGTTTAACACAAACGGATTAAAGCTAATAGCAAGCAATTCCATTATTATTCCCTTTGGGAAAGCTGACATCCCTAAACTGTAAATCCCATGTGTTGCCAGTTGGACATACAATGATACGCTCCAAATTTAGTAAAAACTACAATTTATTAAGCGCTTTCGTGCACAAAAGTAGGAACTTATCAGAATGACAGAGTTAAAACTCACTGAGTATTTAAGTTAACCACCACTATTAATTAATTAAAACTAACCAATAAAATCTGCTTAAATAATTTAAATAGTTTAAAAAAGCTGTGGTTCCATGATTGTTTAAAGAAGACCATCCATCTAAAATAGCCTATATTAGACATCCAATCTTTTTAACCTTAAAATGGGGGCTATAGAACGTGTCATTTAAACCAGGGAGACTTGTGGCATTCAAACATAACCTGTAATTCATTTTTATCAATCTTTTCATTCGCTATATAACCCCTGCTATCAAAAACAACCTGCTCTACTGTCAGAGATGCTTGGTGGGTGGTTTGGTGTGACGAAGGAGATGATTTTTCTGAATTATGATACAGAATCAGAATTGTTTAGACATGGTAAGGCCTTGCTATATCTAATTATGGTGGATGCCAATAAAGCAATTACTAGAAAATGGAAATCAAAATTTAAAGCAACTATATTAGAAGTAGTGGATATAGTAACAGAGATAAAATAATTGGAATTGAGATCTTTAGAAAAGGGTAGGAGCAAACAACATAGGAAAAATGGGAATTGTGGGAACAATACATACAGGGGAGGAATGAAGTTTAAAAGAAGGCAGGACTTAATTGAGCAATGTAATGTTTGACTGAAAATGATTGGGTAGATTGTAAGTGATATGTCATGTTTGCAACTGGGAGTGTGGCAGTATGTTTGTTATATATACTATTTGCAACAAGGATTGTGTCGATGTGGTTTGTTTTCATTGATATAAATGTGTATGATTGATTATGTTGTGATAGTTTAATAGCAGTTTCTTGTTTAAAATAAAACACTACCTGCTTCACAACAGTAAACTTGAAGCTATGAGTCAAATGCTGTGCTATATTATAAAAGGGATTTGTTGTCTTACACTTCTTAATATCTAATAAATGTTCATATATCCTTTCTTTAAATTTTCTGGAGGTTTTTCCAAAATAAAATGCTGGATATAAATCACAGCAAGCAATATATACAACATTTTTCAATTTACATGTGAAATTCCCTTGAATGTTATATACTGCCCCTTCAATATGTATGTGTTCACCAACCAATATACTAACACATTGTGAACATCGGCCATATTTTTTCATGCCTTTTTTCTATTTAAAGAGGTCCCAGTCCCTTCCAATAATTTTTGATTGATGTGTCCTTTTTATGTACAATATGGGGCTAGCCCCTATTTTGCTATACATGTCTGATTCAAAAGAAAATATAACCCAGTTCTTTTTGAAACATTCAAAAATGGCCTGACTATGTAAACTGTAAGTGGTGATTAATGACTTGTATTTCTTTTTATCTTGAAATGTATGGGTTTGGGTACTAATGACAAACTCCCCAATATTAACTACATCTACGGGGAACTTTGTTCACAAACAATGGGTTTGTAAAAACCCGACTCTCTCTTAATTATACCCTCTTGCTTGACTGCATCTAAAAATGTGTAGGATAACCCCTCCTCTTGAACATGTGCATAATGTTCTAACATTCATCTAGAAATATTTGGGCATTTATGATCATCCTGGCCATTCTTACAAGTTGGCCTTTCACTACTGCCTTTCTCTGTTGCATACAATGCCAATTCATAAAATGCAGGTATGTGTTCGAAAAAGTGGGTTTACAGTAAATACTGGCAAACATGGCCTTATGTTCAAAGTTGTAAGTAATTTCCACATCCAAGAAACAGATTTTTTTTCTTTGTTGAAGGACCAGGTAAACTTTAAAAATGAGACGATATAATTAATGTAATTAAAAAAATTGACCAATCTCATTTCAGAGTCAGTCCACAAAATAGAAATGTCATCCACAAACTTGGTGTAAAAGGTCCAACAGTGTCTATAATAGCTGTTAAAAATAAATTCCTTCTCCCAGTAAGCCATGACTAAATTGAAGTAGATGGGGGCACAAGCTACTTGTTTAAAGTATTGTCTTTCAAAAAATAAAAAAAATTGTTAGTGAGAACCATCTCTATAAGTACAGTTTTAGTGTTGATATATCCACTATCCAGCTTAAGTCCGAACAACATGTCTTCAAACAGCAACAATTCCTCTCTATGCAGAATAACAGAAAAAAGGTCATTCACATCGGTAATGACAAAAATTCTATTTTCATCAAATTTCTCAGTATTCAGCTTTTCCAAACAATCACATGAATCTCTACAGACGTGTGGGATAGCTTCTCTTAGAGGAGTCCCCACCAGGGACATCCTGGAGGCTGCTACATGGACATCTGTTCACACTTTTACCAAGCATTACTACTTGCCTATCTTCTCCAAATCCAGGGCAGGCTTTGCCACTGCAGTCTTGCAGGGCATCCTAGCCAGCCCCTAGTCTTCTTGACTGCCTCATACTTTTCCTCAGCTTTGGGAATCAACCCAAATGTGATGACTGCAACAGTGAGACACGAAGAACACAGTACAGTTGTGTACACTTAACATAAATGTAGATGTTCGAATGTATTCACTGTTGCAGTCCTGGTTTCCCATCCTCCATACCCCTTTTCTTCTCTCTCTCTCTCTCTGTCTCCTTACAAGGTGTTTTGGTGTTTACTTTCTACTGGTGGGGTTCTTCCACCATATCCTGGCTTCCACTTGGGGGCTCCTGACAGGTTGGGCAAAAAAAACTGATGCAGTGGCGTTGGCTGCCTTACTTTATACTACTGACAACCTGACGTCAGTCCTGAAGTGATAGCAACCGATGCAGAAATACTACGCCTCTGGTATTTGGGCCGGCCAAGGGCTACCCTGGCAGGGATAACCCAAATGTGATGAATGCAACAGTAAATACACTCGGACATCTACATTTATGGTAAGTGTACACAACTGTACTTTCTCGTTATCTAGACTGACTCATTACCACTACTACAAGGGATCTGCTAGTCTGAGTCATTGATTCCTTGTTCTGGTTATGCCTTCACCTAGGAATCACAGTAAACCTGGAAAAGACCAACTTTTACACCTGTTCATATGAAATAATTCATAGAAAGTTACCTAGACACCACCTTGCCTATTGCCAGAGTTCCGGAATCCAGATCAACCGCTCTATGTCAGCAAGCCTCCTTGGTTCTCTCTCACCAAAAACCCACAGTGAGATCCATCCTAGATCTTTTGAGCTCTGTGGCAGCTATCGTAACTCTTGTGCCTCAAGCCACATTTCACATGAAAGTATTGCAGTGGACCTTGCAGTGGACCCTGTCAGTACAGTGATCTGTTCTACACCGGCACATGCATTTTTTAGTCAGACTCACGAGAATCTTCAGACAACATGTTCATTGGTGATCCCTGTAGTCTTTCTAGCCCATTCCTTTGTTCTCCCTTCCCACGTAGCCATGGTAACCATGGATTCTTCCCTTCTGGATGTGAGAGCATTTTGAGGTGAAGACTGTCCAAAGCATATGGACTTTGAAAGAGGCCAGTCTTCACATCATTTATTTGGAGATGATGGCAGTTCAGTCAGCATTGCAGGCCTTCCAGAACTCCTTCCCCAGGTGTGCGATTGTGATTCAGACAGACAGTGTGTCTGTGCTGTGGTACATCAATAAACAAGGGGGAATGTGTTCATATTCTTTGTCGGGAAGCCATAAGGGCTTGGTAGTGGGTGATGTCTTCATAGCACTTTCTAGTTGCAACATGTATTCCAGTGAAATAAACTGTATTAGAGAGCAAGTTGAGCAAGTCCATTCTTTCCCCTAGTGAGTAGTCTTTCAATAAGTTGGTGGCTGCCTGCCAAGATTTTCAGTTCCTGGGGCCAGCCTTGCTGCAACCTATCCACCACCCCATCTAACACCAAATGCAGCAGCTACTTTGCCCTGAAACCCTAGGAGAGATATTCTACACTTGGCCCCCCCAGGTCTCCTGTGAGCTTATCCATCCATTCCCCTCATAATCAAGTTCCTTCAGAAAGCAATCTGATGCAAGGCAAAAGTGATCCTCATTGCCTCCCTTTTTTCTTTGACAGATATTATGGTTCCCTTTTCTATTACCTCACTTGGTGTACCCTCCCTGGGTGCTGGACCCTCTTCCAGATTTGATTTCTTGCCCATCCAGCAAGCCTAACCTAGACATCACAACCCTAAGGCTAGCTGCGTGGTCTCTCCACTTCTGATGATAGCCAGAAATTCCAGGCTTTCCTCCTGGCCCCATGTCACCCAGTGGATAACCATTTGGCTCACAGACAGGACCCAGGAAGTTAGAATTGGGGAGTCTACCTCTATAAAGAGGCCAGTGAGTCCCTCAGGGATCGGTCCTTGGACCTCTCCTTTTTGGCATTTACTTATCTGAAGTCAAGGCCAATGTCACTGGTCTCTGGCTGACTAAATTTGCAGATTGCAAATTAGGAGCTGTTACTGAGTCCCAAACCAGTACATATGTCCTTCAGGAAGGCTGATACAGACAAAGAACTGGAGTCAGAGCCATGGACTAAAACTAAATGCCAAGAAATGCATAATAACATCCTTCGGGAAGTCATCCACCCCCATTAACTATCATATTGACAAGACACCCCTTAGAGCTGACCCAGTAGTCAGGGACTTAGGGACACACACAGACAGTAATCTAGTCTTTGACAATCATGCGTCTACAGTAGTGAGGAGATTATTCTATGCTGCGCAACTTGTAAACAAAGATATGGCATCTAGGTCTAAGGAAGTCATTGTATCACTGTATTCGGCATTCATCAAACCTCTCATTGAGTACAATCCCCCCTTTGGTATGTATCTAAACCAGGCATATCCAACAACCGGAACATCCACAGAGGTTTAGCACTAAAAGAATACAGGGCTTAACTAACATGTTCTGTGTATACCATCTCAAGGCCCTATCCTTATATTCTGTCTCCTACATGCTGCTGAGGGGAGATCTATGCCTGGCATGCAGAGCATTGTCAGACTCCACTCTGATGGACCTCCTGCATATCCATAAAACAAACAGCACCAGAATTACCCATTCTAAAGATGCAAACCTTGCCTGTGAAATAGGACATGCTGGAGAGACAGGTATGTATTCCACAGACTACCCCATATTTGTAATAGGCTTTCCATCCATATGAAGTAGAGTTCCTCCCTAACCCAATTCAGGTTAACTTGGACAGTTGGATGAGGAACAGGAAATTCATCTCTGGTTTGGCACTTATGTCTTTACTGGACACAGGCAACCTGTAAATGGTTTATCTCTCAGCTGCCTGCTTGTAAATGTTTCACCCCCCAAGCCCCTGCTTGCACTTATCAAGGGTACCAGAACTTGTTGAGACTTGGGATGCGTGGCTAGGCTTAAAAAGGCCCTTGTGAGCATTAGCCAAGTAAACACCTATGAATTTTTGAACCTATGAAAAGCCTTATAATATAATATTTTACTGAAGATAGTGGAAGAGATTTTCCACATGGGCATCGAGCAAGAGTCTGGATTCCTTTTTGGCTCCATTACCATTGATTTTGGGTTTTTTTGGTAAATTTTCTTTCATGCTGGAGCTAGCTACTCCACCATTAAAGTTCAACTAGCAGCTATTTCCAGTTTTCATCTGGGTGAAGACCACACTCCCGTTCCCTCATTGAAACTATCACTTTGGGATATTACTATCTTACTCCATTCTTTGACAACCCCCCTTTGAACCTGTGTCTACTGCAGAATTGAAATTCCTTTCTTGGAAAATGCTTTTTCTGGTGGCATTTACTTTAGGAAGGAGGTATATCAGAGCTTCAAGCCTTGTCATGTAAACCTCTATAGTTAGTGTTTCTCAAAGATAGGGTTTCTTTTCGGATCAATCCCAATTTTTTCCCAAAGTTGAACTTACCAGTCTTCCTTCCCAATTTATTTGAAGTTAATTGCAATTGTATTTGCACAGTATCAAGGCTATCAGAAAAAATATCAACCTTTTCTCTCATTTTCTAAGCTTAAATTGGAAGACAGTGTTTCCAAGGTCACACTATCCAGGTAGTTGTCAGATTGTATTATTTTTGTTTATTAAGCCAAATGATTACCTGTACCTCACAAAACTAAAGCTCACTCTTCAAGGGCTGTTGGAAATTCCACACCTTTCTTTGCTAGAGTTTCTGTTGCCAGTTGCTGTGCTGCTGCCCCTTGGTCCATAGTGCACGTTTATTTCCCACTACAAGCTGGATTTTCAGTCTAGGACACTTGTTTCATTTGGCTCCACCATTCTCCAGAACATCCTTCCATGAGTCCTCCCAGGGTTTGTAGTAGCTGCGGACTCTGTCCCAACAGTCGAGACAAATGGAAAAGACAACACTGGATATAAACTTTATGTACTTATCGTAACACTAGCTCCATGTTGTCAACTTCCAACCATTTCTACTTTCCCTCCCTCTGTCCCCTTGCAAGATTGTCACTG
Organism: Protopterus annectens; assembly: GCF_019279795.1. NCBI lineage: Eukaryota > Metazoa > Chordata > Ceratodontiformes > Protopteridae > Protopterus > Protopterus annectens. Next base: position 90,894,873 of record NC_056742.1, read on the forward strand.
TCTTGGTCTCTTGATTGACCACACTGAACCCGCCTGAAGCCTTGTCTTACTTACAGTCTTCAACTGCTCCACTGTCATTTCAGGACTTTTGTTTTTCTGGGGTAACATAGGTAGGGTTATTTTTTATATGTGATCAAATTTGAATTATCAGGGTGGATGGGGGTTATGGATAGGGAGAGGAGCCCGAGCCTTAGATCCAGACTTGAATGTTGCCAGCTTTGGATGTGGTCTGATCTGATATATTCAACATTTGAGATGGATGTAAGAAGACATTACAGATCTAGCTTTTTGGTACATAACTTTCATTTTCATTTTGTCTCATGCTCTACATCCACCCAATGGGACAGATTCAATCTTCTTAGTAATGCTTTAATTTTACTATTACCCTTTAATTCCTCTCTTTTTACTAAAAAATGTAGGAAAATAGCAATGTCTTTCTCTGACTTTGGTTCCTTGGGTCCTTATCCTAGATTTTATAGGTGTGTGGGCAAATATAATTATTGGTTAAAATAGGGTCAATGTTCAGTTATCAAAGAGAACAGTAACTGAACAGCTACTTTTCAAACACTAAACATTGAAGGGCAGTGTTCTGTTACAGGCATATCATTGTAAAAATTACCGAAGTGTTACAGTTGGCCAGCAGCAGGAAAATAGCTCAAAAGTATACTTTTGATTCCTTAGTTATAAAATAAAATAGTATATTAAAATAGTATTCAGCAAACACCAGACTTCTTCTTATAAGGGGAGCTGTGCCCCTCAGATCCCCACTAATCATATACATATATACACCAACTCTGAGATTGCACTACAGTGGGGAAATAGAGGAGGCAGTCTCTAGCCTGCAGTCCAAATGTCTTCTTGGCCTCTACTCATTATATTACATTTCCATCTCTAGTTATTTGCTTCCAGTACCTTTGTTCCTTTGCTAATTTTCTCCAGTAAATTCCAGCCTCTTCTTGCCTAATTTCTGTACCCCTAATTGTAGTCAACCCTAGGAGCAGAATCTTCTTTCTCCATTCTTGTATTGCCTTAGTTCTTAGAATACTTTCTGCTACTTTATGAATATAATGTTCGGGTCTATATTAGATCATCCAACGCTTAAAAAAGTGAACAGTGATTAATCGACCCTATGTAAGCAAAAGCTTACAATTTCGAACTGTCGGAAAAAAATCGTTGTTCCAACAAAAATAAAATAAAGTAAAACACTTTTAAACATTACATTAAGTGGGGGGCTTTGCCCCCCACACCCCCCCTACTTAAATATACAAACTCCGAGACCGCACTACAGTGCTGTAAACGGCAAACTAACAAAGCGGCCAAGCAAATTCTTTCCCAGGGAAAGAATTTGCTTAAAAGCCGCTTCGATATTTTTCCATTTCAGGCTTTTGAGTTGGAATAGGGAACCTAATATTCTGTATGGATGTTGTTCTCATTAAGGATCTGCATCCAAAATCCCAACTCTTTCCTTATTTCTTCAGTCCTGCCCCCTTCATTTTCCACTTTGAATTATAGCTTTCTGCTTGTGTTTTATATATAGTCATGTACATATATATATATATATATAGATCTCTCTCTCTCTGTATATATATATATATATATATATATATATATATATATATATATATATATATATATGTGTGTGTGTGTGTGTGTGTGTGTGTGTGTATATACACAAACTTTAAACTGTGTAGCTCTAAAACTCTTCAAATCAGGTACTCCTAAACCACCTTGTTCTAGTTGTAATGATGAACTTATCACACTCGACTCTAGTCCACTTTCCCTCTTTCCCTCCCAGATAAAATCCTTTAACACAAATGAAAACATATATATAATCCACTGTTCCAGATGAAGTAAGACTCCCTGTACCATAAAAATGTAACCATAACAAGTGAGCAAAAAACACAGCAGACATAAAAAGCAAAACATTTATTAACAAAATAAAAAGTAGAGGCTGAGTAAGCACTTTTCTGTGGATCAACCAAGCTTCGTCAGACATAAAGAATTCCAGACATCGTTTTTAAATATAGCATAGCCAATCATAATCAGCTAGTAATTACCTCTCAATTAAGCTAAAAAACAACAGTGTGTATATAAGCCCAACTCCAAACCCTACAGCACAAATAATATACATCATTAAATGCATAACAGACATTATGCATACCTAGAAAGTAAGTAATGATGCCACCCTGTCAACCCAGATCAAGATTTGCAGGCAGAAACAAGAGGAATGTGGAAGAAACATACCCAGACAGTTCCAATAGTAGTTGGACCAAACGGTCTTACAAAGAAGAATCTACAATCATATTTAGATGTGTTACCAATACATGTAACTCTGTACGTACTGCAGAAGGAGTTATTACTGGGCACATTGCGGGTCCTGCAAAGAGCACTTTTGGCTGACATCAAAGACTTAAACAATACTAATTTCAGAAACTTTAATTGTACTTTGACTCAGGAATGGGGTCGATTCCCATCATGGTATTAGAAACCCAAAAGATGTGGAGAAATTAAAAAAGTGAGACACAGTATTATATTCATAAAGAAGCAGAAAGTATACTAAGAACTAAGTCAACACGGGAATGGAGAAAGGTGATTTTACTGATATGGTTGATTGCAATTAGGGGTGCAGAAGATAGACAAGAGGGGTCTGGAATTTACTGGAGGAAGTTGACAAAGAAACCAAGGTACTGGGAACACATGGAAGGCAATAGAATGGGATGAAGCCAAGAAGACATTTGAATTGCAGGCTACTGACTGCCTTCCATATTAGGGATTGATAATAGTGTATAGGCAAAGAAAAAGGGATATGGGAATCCTAATTGAAAGAACTGCGAGTGTTTAATTGAACCCAGAACAGAAGCTGCTGTTAAAAAGGGATAATTAGGAGGGCATATGCAATATTGCACAATTACTATAGGAATCAATCAGAAAGGGTCAGAAAAGATTGGGAAGAGAGATTAGGTATGCAGTTAAAGAAACTATAGGAGGACGTGTATGGCTCCCAAATATGCAACAAAGTCTAGAAGATTTAAGATATTTGCCTGAACGTTTTTGCATCAATACTTTTATACCTCAAGCAGGCTCCACAGTTTTTTTTCCTCGGGTAGATGACAAATGTTGGATGTGTGATAGGGATGAAAGAGGTAAATGGAACATATGTTTTGGGAGTGTAGTGAGCTGGTTGACTTTAAAAATTTCAGAGTACTCTGCCAGGAATACTAGGCGAGCAAATGAGCGTAACTAAGGAAATTATTTTTCTGAGCTGGGATACAGGATCTGAATTGCGTAAACATAGGAAGACCTTGTTAAGTTTAATTCTGGTGGATGCCAAAAATTACTAGAAAATTACTAGAAAATGGAAATCAAAATCTAAACCAACTATACTCAAAGTAGTTAGCATTGTAACAGAGATTAAAGAACAAGAAGTGGGATCTTTAGAAAAGGGTAGGAGTAAATTTAGAAAAATGGAAATTGTGGGAACAATACTTGCAGAAAAATGTTTTGAAGGAGGAATGAGTTTTAAGAGAAGGCAGAAATTGAATAATTTATGTCATGTTCCTTAGGATATATGACAATATATGTGATGTAGAATGTTTGTAATTGTGAACTTATTAATATGGTTTGATTGCTTTCATGTAAATGTAAGTTTGCCTGTATCACATGTGATAATTCAATAAAGGTGTTTAAAAGAAAACATAACAAAACACAGATATATTTGAAAAAAGGAGCAATCTTTACCTTTAAAATAACTATACATGCATTCTTCCCTTTCTTCCTGGCACTATATTTCTAACTCTGTTTCATACATAGGACTCAGTCTTTTTCTGTACATATAATAAAGGAGCAAAGGTGTTTATTATAGATTGTTTCAGATTCAGATATTTTCTTTCTCAGATTCTCTGTGCCTTTGTCACACTGCATTAACCTTTGGGTTAGCCACAGTTCTAAGGGTATTCACAAAGAGCCTAGCCTCTGAAACAGTCCTTTGCGGTCTTCTGGGCATTCTCATATGCCTTTATTTAGATAACTTTCTTACATCTGCAGAGTCTTTTCAAGGATGTCAGGAGTCTTTAACATGGATTGTCTCCTTCCTCAGCAGGTTGGGGTTCCAGAAAAAATATTCAAAATCCCTCTTTGACTGCATCATACAGGACTGTGTTTGTAGGGTTAACAAGGACCCAGCATTATTATCCACTGGCATTTCAAATTCTAATTTCGGGCCTTATCAAGAAGGAACTACATGGGAGGAGACTGCACATAATTCAGAATTCAGGTCTTCCTTTTTTCCTTGTATCCCAGCACAGTCAAAAGCAAGTAGTGATTTTGCTTAGGGAGCGTTTTCAATGAGGGTAAAAATGTGCAGTGTGCAAGGTAGGTCAGACAGGCCAAAGCACATTGATGTCAAAGGGATACTAGCAATGATTCATACAGTAATATATATTTTTTTCTTTTTTTAAATTGGGGTTGTCAGGGACCCTTGCACATGATTACAGATGACAACACCACAGTGATACGGCACTTCAACTAACAAAGGGACACATGGTCTTTCTCTCTGTGCTGGCTGGCTATGAAAACTTAGGAGGCAGCTCTTCAGCATTCCTTGATCTTCCAGTCATCTAACACTCCAACAGAACAATGTGTAGTGGCAGTCAAGCTGAGCAGGACCAAGATAGACCCTCACTTATGGAAATTACACAAGAGGATCTTCCCGGGATTGATTTAATTGTGGGGAGCATCTCAAGTAAATCTGTTCACCCCCTTTCAAAACCGACATCTAAGCAGATTCTGTTCTGGGACTTCTTACAGGTAGAACGAGGAAACAGATGCATATCCTCCCTTTTCACTAATAAACAGGATAATTTTCAAGATTCAGAGGGACTGTTGAAAAATCTTTATGGCCCACTCAACTATGGTTCTCCCTTGTTATGAAATTGGGCAGGGGCAATTGCCATAAAATTTGTCACAGACTGGATCTACTCACACAAGACCCAGAGGTGTTTAATATACCACAGTCTCAAACAATTACAACTGACTTTCTGGGTGATTCAGTTCTGATACATTTTAGGCACTCTTTCTTGAGGATGTGCAGCAGGTACTACAGATGGCAAGAAACCTATTACTAGGAAATTGTATATTGGCAAGTGGAAAAGGATTTTATAGTTGTTGCCTAACCAGTAAGAGGGACCCTAATAGGATTATGTACCACTGATTCTCAAATATCTGTATGAGTTACTGTCCTCTAGCCTGTCGTATTCCTTTGTCAGGGTTCATCTTGAGGCTGTTTTAGCATGTCTGCCCATTACTCTACCCCTGTCATCTTTGTTTTCAGTTAAACAATTCTTCAAAGGGGTTTTACACACAAGGCAACCAAGAACTGTGGTGGCTGCTTCTTAGGACCTTAACTCTGTACATGTCTACATTTGAACCCAGTCATGTAGCAGATTTACAGTTCATTCCCTGAAAAACTGTTCTTATTGCTCTTACATCTGCAAGACAAGTGTCTCAGTTGCAGGATGAGCCCTATCTGGTATTCTGCAAGGATAGGGTTACATTCAGTACAAATCCTTCATTTATGCACAAAGTAGTCTCAAAAGTTTACTTTGATTCAAACCATTAATCTTCCTTGTGTTCTATTCTGAACCCCAAAGCAAAGGAGAAAATATTCTACATACTCTAGAAATGCATAGACAGTGGAGGTACTGTCTTAGCAGAACAAAACCTTTAAGAAAGCTGATCAGTTATTTATTTATTACGATGAGACTAAAAAAAGAAAACCTGTCTCAAAAGAAACTATTTCTAGATGGCTGTCCTCATCTATTTTCTTCCACCATGGCAAATCTTTTCCAGGTAGTATCAAGGCATACTCTGTGAAAGCCTTATCCTCTTTGATGGCATACTAGAAAGTGGTGACTCTAGAAGCATTCTAGAGGCAACTACTTGGTTCTCTGTACATACATTTTCAAAACATCAGAAACTGGATTTCTTTTCCAGATCCAGATTTAGCTTTACAAGGACCATTCTTCAAGGTCTCTTGAACCCTTATCGTTCCTCCTTCCGGGTTGGATTTGCTTTGGTAATCAGCCCAAATAACCAAAGGCTACAACATCAGTGGGAATGATGAACATATTACAGTTGTGTAAGAACTACCATAACAGTAGATGTTTGAATTCCACATTGCTGCCCTCACCCACCACTCCCTTTTCTTTCCTATGTGTAATTGTTTTTTGGGGATCTAAAATGCTTTTGTGTTTATATCTGATTAGAAGTTCAAGATGAGCATGCTTCCTATTTTATCTATGAGCAAGAAAGCCCTGTCACTTCCTTCTGTCTGATTGGTGCTGGCCAATAAGCAGCTAGAAGGGAGGTGTGGGAGGGACCCAGAGCTTTTGAAGCAGGCCATTTATTGCTTCCTAGGCAGGAAACAACTTAAATAGCCAAAGACTACTGCAACTGTGTAGAGTTTGAACATAGGTTCATAGGTAAGTACTAGGCTATCTGCCCGAGGGCATCTATAAGCCTAGCCAGAATGTGTTGGCTTTCGCCCTCCTTAGATTAGTTCCCTGTGCCTCGGTCCAGCAGAGCCATTAGTTCCCTGTGCCTCTATCCAGCAGAGCCACTGCAGTGATCCCTGGGGTAAATTTTCTGTTTCCCATCCACTCGTCAAGGAAGGGCTCTGCCTAATGTAGATTGGAATCCTGTTCCAAAGCATGGGGAGTCTCTGGAACAGGAATCTATCCCTCCAGCACGTCCTATTTATCATTGTAGTGAGGTTTAGATCCCTAGAGAGTGTAGCTCTTGGGGATTTGTTTTTTTTTTTAGGTGGAGCATGTCCATCAATTCTGGGTTGGACAGGGCCTTGTACGTCAGGCAGAGATCACCTCTGAGTAAGCGGTATGCAACCAAGTACAGCTGGAGTTTCTTCAGTCGGGCTACATAGGGCATCTGTATGAGGCCAGTAATCCTCTTGGTGAGGTACTTCTGTGGTCTTTCCAGCTGTTGCAGGTGTCTTGTAAGGTACATTCCAAATGGGGTGTTGTACTCTATGATGGGTCTGATGAGTGATGAGTAGAGGGGCACAATAACCTCTTTTGTTCTAGATGCAAACCCTTTTGTGATTAGGTGGGCCACATAGAAGGGTTTTCTAACCACCTTGACAATAAGATTATCAAAGGAGAGATCACTATCTACTTTGGTCCCCAGATCCCTTATTACATTTTCTGTATCTGGGGGACTACCACGTATGAGGTAGTTCACAGGTACTTTGTTTTTTTCCAAAGGGGATGACTATGCACTTTTTGGCATTTAGCTTGAGGCCATGATTTTGACATCAGGTATCCGTCTCAGTGAGACCCTTCTGGAGGATGTCTGTATCAGCTGGAGAGTCAGTTATGGCCCCCAGTTTGCAGTCATCTGCGAACTTGGTCAGCCATAGTCCTCCTGTGCTTGCCTGTACCTCTGAGAAGTATATACCAAACAGGAGAAGTTCCAGGACTGAGCCCTGGGGGATGCCACTTGTAGCTGGATTAGAGTTGGACCTAGAGCCTGCAACTCTCACCGTGTGGGTTCTATCCATGCGCCAAATTGGCAACTCATCTCATGACATAGGGGTTTATGTTCAGGCTGGTGAGCTTGTTTATAATACCAGAATAGGGAATGGTGTCGAAAGCCTTTGCGAGGCCTATGTAGGCTGTGTGGACCTCCTTTCCCTCGTCTATAGCCATGGTAACTGTCTCAAAGAAGTCCACCAGGTTTAGGAGGCATGATTTGCCCTTAACAAAGCCAACCTGGGTGGGGTCTTTACACAAAATGAACATTCTTGAGAAGCCTCATGTTCGGCCAGCCTTTTCTTTATTACAAACTCTGTTTTTTTGCATTTTATTAGTTTGCTTGAATAGCTAGTTAAAGTTTCTTCTAGTTTTCTAGCTTTTTGTTATTTGATATATTCCTTTAGTGTTTCATTTATGTTGAACACATCTGAGTACATTTGGTTTATTTTTCATCTGAATTACTGAAAGCTGTTTCTAGTACCAAAGCTGAAACTTAAACTGCTGCAGAATTCTTTCTGTCTGGAGCTTTCTCTTCTCCTTTTCTGGTTGATTTTATCTCAAAGTCTCCAAATGTCTTCTTTGCTGGCATCCAGGCAGTAACTAAATTTTATATAAACTGCCAGTTTCACTGGCCCTTTTTTCACAGTTTCTGTTTACACACTGGGGGAGCTCAAATCAACATTTTGATTAGTGTGCATCCACTTTTGGAAGTTTGTCTCCCCAGCATTCTTAGTACTTGAATGCATTAAATATAACAGTGGACACTTTAGCTTATATATTTAAGGTTAGCCTGTATACTTTTTCTCCTGTTTATAAGTTGATGTTTTCTGAGAGCATGCAAGTTCTTTTTCACATCTGAAAAGGGAACAAAGATAAGACAAGAACAAATGTTAATCTCACGAAGAGGGAACATGGGCTGTAACATGCAAATTAGCATGGTTAACCTCAACTTTAGAAGAAGTAATACCTGTGGTACAAATATTGACTTGGAGCAACTGCTTCTATTTGAAGAGGTAGGTATCCCTTTTGAAAACTATATACAAGTCGATGTATTTGTTTTGGATTAAAACAGGATAGGGAGTTTGAAAATGTATTTGTTTTTGTTTCTTCATTGCCCGAATTGAAGGGTAGAGTCTGCAAAAATGTGACATGCTCAATGCCAGGATTCTAAACCAGAAACTCCACTCCCTCCAAGTTTTCCTCACCCTGGAGAATGCAGACATCAGTGCATTTACCAAGAAATTGTTTAAAGGTGCAGAGAGCACCCTGGCAGTGCAGGGCTACAATGTCTTCTGCTCATTTAGGCCAGCCACTGCACAGGCAGGGACTAAAGGCACATGTGTCAGCTTAAGGCTGATCAAACTGATTGATTAGCTTGAGCTTCTCCATATCTAAATTCCCTTAGGCAAAGACCCATACAATAGCCTTGATAGTTAATAGGTACCCTTCTGTGAACCAGGAAGCCCATAATTCATACTTAAACTTAGAGGAGACACTCATCATTCAACCAAATAAAATATTCATAGGCAACTTTAACTATCACACTATATACTGAGAGTCATACATGCCCCCAATCCTGCAGGCCCAGAGCTTTCTGGATTTTGTAAACACAAAACCTCCTGAAACAGATAGTCCACACACCTACTAGAGGAGCAAGCATCCTAGACTTTACTTCTCACTAACACGGAAGAACGCTGCAATCCATCAGTATAATGTCCTCTATGGTAAGGTCAGACTATAAAGCTGTCTCCTTTGAAATAAAAGTAAAAATAAAACCATTGACCCCAGCTAACCACAAAGCATTTAGAAAGTATTCTAAGACAAATTTCCTTTTATTAAGTGACAAAGTGACAAATTTTCAAGCCCTCACCAAACCCTAAAAACCCAGTTATCTATGCGAATTTGTTCAGATAGTAAAGGCAGAGACAGCTGAGTCTAGCAGAAATAAGCTGAGAACAAACTCAGAAAAACAAGCCACACTGGTGGAATCCAAACATCAATAGGCTGTACAACATAAGGAAGAAAGTCATAGCAAAAGTCAGGAAACAACATCCAGTAGGATAAAAAATGCTCTCGTCAATCTAAGCAAACATCTCAGAGGGCAAATCAGATCTATCAAAGCCACTTTTGGGGTAAAAATAGCCTCCCAGGTCAAGGATAACCACAAGGCTTTCTTCAGCTATGATTGAAACCTCTAAGGCTGTACACAACAATGTGCAAAGCTAATTGTGAATGGAGCCACTTACATGGAGCTGGAGGATGTAATAAATTTACCGGCTGACAAATTCAGCTTCAGTTTTAACCCCTCCCCATCACTCTTCAAGAATATCATCAAATATAACCTACCCAACCATCAGTGGGGAACAAGTTTGAAATGCACTCTCCAAGGCTAAGAATAGAGCATGGATGGGCCCTGATAATACAGGACAACTGGAGTCACTATTTAGTCATAGCCTGCAGTCAGGCTTCACGCTATCCAAATTGAGAACTGCAACAGACATCCCTCTTCATAAGGGTGGGCCTTATATGGAGGCCGGAAATTATAGAACCATTAGTCTGATTAGTTTCATATGTAGAACCATGGAAACAATGGTCATGGAAATGATTAATAATGACAGTGGAAACCTCCAGGCACTGTATCCAACCCAATTCAGTTTTATCAAGGAAGATCATGCCTAGTCTCTGTTAGACTTCTTTGAGGAGGTCACCAAGGCAATGGACAAGGACAAAATGGTGTATACTGCCTACCTTGACCTGGCCAAGGTATTTAATACAGTAACCCACTTAGACATTGTAAACAAACTTAAACTTATGAAATTAGGCATAAACTCCTGTATTACACACCGGATTGCCAACTGGCTCTCAGATAGGATCCAGAAAGTTAGGATAGGGAAGTCCACCCTTACAAAGTGGTCAGTCACTAGCAGAGTCCCTCAGGGCTCAGTGTTCAGTCCTCTCCTTTTTGGCATCTACTTCCTGGAAGTCAAGGATAATGTCAAAGGCCCCTAGCTGACTCAGTTTTCAGATGGTTTCAAACTGGGAGCATTCAAAAAATCCCTCCAAGATGTTAATATCCTCCAGGAAGAGCTAATGAAGACAAATAACTGGTGACATAGACGCAGTTTAAAACACAATGTCAAGAAATGCATAATAGTAGAAGTTAGCTACCCCTGGGAAACTACCTCATTGATAACACACCCCTAACAGTGACCTAGAAATTAGGGATGGGGGGATGTATGTAGACAGTTACTTGGCATTTGACCAGCTTGTGTGTAAGGTAGTCAGGAAATCCTTCTGTGTTGCTCAACTTATAAGCAAGGATATGGCAAGTACATCCAAGGAAGTTATGCCACTTAATTCAGCCCTCATCAGACCCATCATTGAGTACAGTGCACCCAACAACTAGATCCTCCACAGAGATTTCTCGCAAAAATAATATGAGCATTAACATTTCATATGTGGATTGTCTCAAAGCCCAATCCCTATACTCTGTTTCCTACAAACTGTTGCAGGGTGGTCTTTATCTGGCATAGAAGGCATCCCAGGATCATGCTGTGATGGACCTCTAGCACATCTGCAAAGCAAATAACATCAGAGCTACCTGATCCAAGGACGTAAACCTTGCTTGAGACATAAATAGGACATGTTGGAGGAACAGGTATGTGTCTCAGAAAACACTCGTTCTCAGGAACAGGCTTCCCATCCATATGAAGTGGAGTTCTTCCCTGATCCTATTCAGGCATAACTTGGACCAGTGGATGGGTGCTAAGAAATTCACTCCTGGTCTGTCATTTATGTCTCTAATGGATAGAAGCAACCTGTAAATGTTTGATGATGCATACCTTGGCTTACATATACCTCTAAAAATAATCTCTAGGGCACCAAACTTGCTGGATACATTTGGGATGCATGGCTAGGCTTTAAAAGGTCCTTGTGATCATTAGCCTAGTGTATACCTATGAACCTATGGGTTCAAATAGAGATGACAAGAAGCAACCACATGCAAGTTTGACCTGCATACAAAATAAGTATATGCATGTAAGCTACACAATGATAACATGGATTCAGTAGAACTTTCATGTACAGTATGTGTATTTTATGTATTTATTTAACTTTGTCTGAGCAACTGCTTTGTCAATATTAACATGGAATGTAAATGGTCATACAGGTAAAGATAAAAAGCAGAGTGTTTAATTGTATTAAGTAGTGTAGGGTACAAATAGTGTTACAGGAGGCACATTTGTATAGAAAACTGTGTGTGAATTTGACTGGTGTTATATGCAGGTCAGACATATTTTTATCACCTGAAGAAGGTGTGGATGGCAATAAAGAGTTGAAGTAATTTATATGGGAATTTGGGAAGGGAAGAGAGCAATAATTAAGTGGGCTAAGTTGATTCTTCCCAAAGAACAAGCCTGTTTAGGGTTATCTGATTTGAAGAGATACTTTAGAGCTGCACATTTACAACACATATACTTAACTCAAGGAGAAGGTTATAAATTAAAATTGAAAATGATGAAATATGGGAAGCTGAGAAATAAAGGAGGACAAGGATTTTGAATACAAGTCCTTAAAAGAAATAAGAGCAAACCATACATAATTTTATGTTCATAAATTAGCAGAAAATATTCCAATAACTAATCCATTGTGAGACTGGAGAAAGATTTTTACCAATAGGTATGTCTGCAAGTAGAGGTATAGAAAATAGATAAACATGGGCTTGAATTTACTGGGAAGAATTCAGCAAAGCAACCAAGGTATTTGTCTGTTGGCACAAATAATTTGGAAGGGAGAGATCATAGAGCCAGGTGAGACTAAGCAGGAGGTTGGACTACAGATTACAGTTTGCCCTCTCTATAAGGAATTAATAAAGTGGAAAGTGCACTGGAGTTTTTAGTTGAGTCGAGAACATAAACTGTTGTTAAATGAATAACAATTAGTAGGGTATATAAATTGTTTCATGATAATTATAGTCAGTTTGGAGGTTAGGAATGATTGGGAAAATAAAATAAAGAGGCATATTAAAAAGGAAGAATGGAAATAAATGTGTAGGGCTCATAAGTATGCAGCAAATACCAGAAGGTTTACTGTTTTTTGCTTGGAGTATATAAAGTGTTGCTATACCCCAAGTAAAATTCAGAGAATTTTTCCTCAGTTAGACAATAAATGTTAGAGATGTGATGGGGAAGAGAAAGGAAACTGGAAACATTTTTTGGAATGTAACAAATTTGCGGATTTTACAATTTCTCTTCAGAGTAACTTGAGTACTTTAAAAGAAATGTTGGCGGCACAAATAGTAACTAAAGAGATAATTATTTTGAGCTGGAATATAGGATATGAATTGCCTAGGCATAATAAGGTCTTAAGTTTAATGCTGTTGGCAGCCTAAAAAGCAATTACTAGAAAATAGAAATCAAAATCTAAGCCAACTTTAATGAAAGTATTGAATTTGTAAAGAAAAGAGTAGGGTCAAGTTTCATACAAATAAATGGAATTTATAGGAACAATACATGCTTAGTAATGCACAGGAGGAGAAATTAGGGAAGGCAGGAAATGAGCAATTTGAGTAATGCTGGCGCTAATTCATGCTGTCAAAAAGAAACATATGTATGCTGCACAGTGATAACAATGGATATACTGCTTTTACATGTTTTTTTTTCTGTTGACGTATGTGAAGTCACATAACTTAAAATGTGTTGATTTAATAAAATGTCTTTTAAAAAGTAATTTAAAAGAGATATGAAAACCTTTATTGGTAAGAATTCAAACACATTTTATCAAGTAATGTGTGTAAACATAAAACCTTTTGATATCTTAAGTAATACCAAATGAAGAGCTCTCTGCTTTGATCAGAAGAGAAAGAATGCTTGAATTTAATTTTCTGTGTCAACTAAGACCGTTTCTTCCCCACCCTTCAAAAAGCAAAACAAAATTAAGATATAACCACATAAAAGCTTGCAATTCAGAAACTGAGGAAGATGTTTGACAAGCTTTGTAGATTTACATGTAAATGTATGTGAGGGGAATCCTTTATTCCACTTTTTAAAGTTATTCATTCTCCTGATACTTTCCTTATTCAAATGAAAGTTGAAAAATCTTGTTATGTACTCATTACACTTGGTAAATTAGATAGTCCAGTGAAGCAGGCTACCATTTATAGAGGGATGTTTCCAGTAGAATTTCAGTAACATGTACATTCAAACAGTTAAAAATAAGATGTCGTTTTAAACAAAAATTACATAACGAGAGATGCAGTTGTTTGCAACTGTCTCAAATAAATCCAAGAAAGCAGTAAGAAACATTTATTAGTCATTTACCATAGTAATAAGAGTAACAGCACTTTGTTATAAGCATGCAGTAATATTCTGTTGTCATTCAGGGTGTGCCTAATAAAATCAGCAGTATGAAACACATAAGAGTAACATGTTTTATTTTGTTAGACAGTCAAGTAGTATATGCATTATGGTGAATATATAGAAAGTCACTCATCTGTGTTCAGGATAATATAGCTATTGTTCTTCATTTGCTCACAGAGCTAGATAGTAACCGAGCATGGCAATAATTGGATAATCCTGTATACAAATTGTCCACAATTGTATTTGCCTTATATAGAAAGAATCAATGAGAGATTGATGTTGTATACTGATTAATAGAAACAATGTCTTGGTAAAATGGAAAATGATAAATTACGGCAAGGTTAAGATAAGCTAGGATATGATTTATCATAAAACCTCTTGCTGATGGTAAATTACTGGAAGAAAGCTGAGAATGTCTTAAGCTGAGAAAAGAATATAACTAGCTGGAGTAGTCATTGGTTCATAGGTTCATTGGTAGGTACTAGGCTATCAGCCCAAGGGCCTACGTAAGCCTAGCCAGCAAGGTTCCATAGCTTACGCCACCCAAGAAAGTTATTTTCCTGTGCCGCTGTCCAGCAGAGACACCAAAGTGATCCCCGGGGTGTATTTCCTATTTCCCATCCACTCATCAAGATTTTTCTTGAAGAATGCTAATGAAGAACGTTGCTTGACATAGATGGGTAGCTTGTTCCAGAGTCAAAGCGATTATGTAATATAATTTGCACAAGTTAAGCTTTCTACGTATAGTGAGCAAAGGCCTTTTTGAAGTTTTTGTGATTATTTTCTTTTATTGGGCAAATTTCACAAAACTGAGAGATGGAAAGTTTGGGGAGTAGGTTAGGTGCATTTGAAATTCTGGAGACCATAATTAAGATCTGTAAGTTAGCATCCCCACACATGTAAAATAGTAAATATACACCAGGTCTGAGGTCACATATCCTTCAAATACACTGATCTTGTAGTTGGTGTGTATGTAGCAGGGGTTTGAGGTTCAACAGAGTAAAGTCTCGCCCCCACAACAGTGCTTAAGTGCTAGCTCTTTTGGCATGGAGGGATAAAGACTTAACTACAACCCAGATGGCCCAAGTTTGGTTAGCAGTTCAAATGCTTGTAGGACTAGGCAGAGAGTGGGTGAAAGAAATAATGAAGTTAAATCTGAACCAACTGCCTGGCTGAGCAAAACCGGTAGGACTGGGTGTTGTCCACCTTGCACCCTAGTTAGAGATAACCAAAGCATTGCTCACCTTTGCCTGTAGGTGCTACTTTAGATCTAACCTGCAGTAATTCCAAATCTCCCTCCTGAGCAGGCATACCTGCTCTTGTTACAACCCACATTTCTATCTGTCCCCTGACCTCACTGAGTATCCTTCTTCTCACCAAACCAATATGAGAAGGTTGCAAGTATGAGTCTGTTGGAGCTAAATTGGATAATCGGGAATGGCAGTGAGGTTGTGTAAAAGGTTATAGAGTAGCATGTTGAATCTGAAAAAAAAGTGCTTGAAAGCTGTGATTGCATGTTTCAGAATTTTGTTTATATTTTGAAGTGCATCAGATCTCATACTTCCAGCAGGAAGTCATTACAGATACCTATGAGCCATTTATTGAGTAGAGGCACAGCTTATGAGAGTTGTGAAGAATATTAGTCATACTTTATATGCTAATAAGGATTATAGTGAGAGAATCTCAAGTGTTACCTATAATTGTTCAATGGGAGCTTCATTTAAATAAATCCATCCTTCTTGAGAAAGAAGATACACCTTTTAGGTGAAGATGTCTATGTTAAAAAAATCTAAGCTAATTAGTTACATGGCATAGATGGATAGATCCCTGACTACTGTTTAGATGACCCAAGTTCAATTAACAACTTGGATGCCTGTAGGATTTAGCTGGGGAGGATGAGAAGGAGCAGCTGCTATCAGGGTGGAGGAAGGGAGTCAGTTCTAGCTTTCCACCTAGAGGGAATACTAGTTGTCACACCCAGTGGAGTTCTAGCCTACAGTATCCGCATTGTCTGAATACATTCACATTCATGTAAGCTGAGGGGAACCTGGCATGTGCAAGCATACTTCCTCTCAGGAGACAGCAGCAGTGGAGCTCAGAAGAGCTGCCAAGGGGGTGCCCTAGGAGGATAGGGTAGGCTGCATCATAGCACCTAAAGCAGCTCTCACTAGAGAACTGAGGGCCATTTGGGATTCTTGAGCAGGAACTAACAGGCTATAGCTCTCACCTAGCTTGGGAATGCCCAGCTCCAATCCCCTTGGAACAAATGGGCAAATTAGATGCAAGAAGTTGATGGATCAGGCAAGGTATTGCAGAGTGCAAAGATAAAAAAAAAAACAAAAAAAAAAACCTCTACATAAAAAAATCCAAGAAGTTTGAACAAAGATGGTGGGGAGCTACTGTTAGCTTTTTTAAGGACATAAAAACTGTCCTCAGCAGACATGTACTGCTTTACATTAAACAATGTTCAAAGAAAAATATTAGCTTATTTAATGTTAGATTTAAAACTGAAATATATCAGGGAATGTTTTAAAAAATGTACAGATGTTGATACAACAGGATATTACTGTATTCTAATGTTTGGGTCAGTATTCAATGTAGTACATTTCTCATTCATGTTCATTGATGATGGAGAAGCCACAGATTAGAAAAGCATCTTAATAAAAAATTATTTTGTAGTCAACCAGTTGGCCCTAGTAGCTCCACTACCTCACCCTGTATACCTGTTTGTTGCTCCAAGGCAAGAGCCAGGCCAGTTTGTTTCCTACTCCGGGCAAGCACCCTGTGTAGCCCCTTCTTTTCAGACCAGGGTGATAGCTTTATTGGCCCATTCATTCCTCAAAAGTGAAGGTCAAGTGAAAGGGAATGGGACAGACCTCTCATTGGAAGACCCCAGATGCCTCACCCCTTCCTGTGGCAGCCAGTGGCTGCTTTTAACCTGCAGTAAAAGTGTGCCTTCACACACAAGCCTTCTGAGTCTGCATGCAGCCACTATGACCTGGTGGATTGTATTCTCCTGCAGTACCCTAGCTTTCTGACTGATGTCAACAGTTCAGCAGTTCTAGCTGACTCTCTCTCCTTCAGGATGAATAGGCCATCATCATCATCACTGTCTCCATTCTTTCTGCCTTGCCCTTCCAACTTCCTGAAATGCTGTTTTGTTTTTTGTTTTTTTGACAACTTGTGATGAAATGTGTGCTGCAAAAGATATGCAGATGTAATACCAGATAGAAGGAAAATGTGCTGCATATTCTGTACTTGTTTGTTATTCACTGGACAAAAAGATAAATGTATAAGTATAGTTTCTCTAGAGTCCCATGTTTTGTTATAGTTGATGTATCAAAATAAGATTTATGTGCAGTATGGATTTTCATGATTGGTCCTGAATCTTAAGAATCCCCAATTGTGACTCCTGATTCATCACAGTTGATTCACTGAGTCACTGATTCTGAATGTTTTCTATCCCTCTCATCAAACTGCAGCAAAATTGCAATTTATTATGTGGTTTATCATTTGCCATATTGGATAGCTGTCTACTTAGAAAAATTAAAAAGTTGTTGTGGATAACATATTGGTAAAACAGAAACTATTGCGGAGTGCTGATCTTGTAACTTTTATATTGTTTAATAATTTATATTGTGTAGTAGTTTAACAGCTGTGTGCTAAATGAATGATTTTTTCTTTTATTTTCTTAACTTATTCCAAATGATACACACCAAAATCCCACTTGTTTGTTTTAGTTGTCAGTTACAGAGAACAGATACCCATTTTTTGTTTGCTTGTTTTGCAGATAAACATGCAACAGACCAAACTTTTATATTGTTATGTATTAATGGTGGTTGAAAAAGACTCCTAGCCCACCACCCCCTAAGCACCTTTGATAGTATGCGTTTTACGTTTCTTGATTAGGCAAGATGGTCACCCTGATGTATTTTTTTTTTTTTTTGCAGCTAACGCAGTGTATACACCACATCCCTGCTCTTCCTCCTGCACCACTACCTATCCCAAGTACCCATGCCAGTATATGAAATTACGGTTCTTGATTCTTTTTGGCTACCTGTTCCATCTATCCACTACAGTTTTAAAGAAAAAGTACTTTCTAATATCTGTATTGAAGTTCATACCTTCAGTTTGAAATTTATGCCTCCTTCCTGTCTTACCTTTCCTCTTTAAATGCATTAAATGTATTTGATTATGTTGTTGCCTTGTGTACTCATATTACATCCTGTCTTTACCACCCTGTTCCTGCAGCGTGAAAGGTTTAACTGTTTTAGTCTTCATTGTATCCCTTATCCTCTGGCTCCCTCCTTATTACCCTTCTAGCCTTTCTCTTGGGTCCTTGTCATTAATTTGATTTTCCTCTTCCTGTAAGGGTAGCTGAACAGTACACAGTTTTTCAGTTATGCTCTGACAAGAGATTGAAAACATGCTACTATAGCATCTCTTGTCAAATCCTTCCCAAGAAAAAGTATCTTAGCATTGTTAGAAAAGGAAAGAAACGGACCGAAGCAGAACTTGAATAAAAAAACAAATGTTTATTAGTTTAGCGCTTTTGTCAGTAATAAACTATTGTCTTCCTCAGAACAAATGTACAATTCAAACACAATGCTTAAATACATGACCAAACCACCTCAATTCAGTTAATTAAGAGTCTAACCGAGAAAGTAATAAACTAAGACCTAATAAACCATTTATAACTTGCACCCCTGCAACAAAGTAAGAGATGTAAAAAAATTTAGTGTTTAAGATACCAAAAATACATTTTAAAACCACAGACCCATGTATATATATATATATATATATATATATATATATGTGTGTGTGTGTGTGTGTGTATGTATGCATAAACACTGAATAAATCTTCTACATTTATTGTATAGCTCAAACTGTACGGACCCTAAAGTAAAAAATCAGCTTTCAGTTTTAAAACACTGGCTATAGAAGTGACTTCATTAATGCCTGGATACTGTGTGGCATTACATTCCACTTGCCACATTAGTTCTTTGTACTCTAAAAATAAGTCTGCAGATCCTCCTCTTGGCCCAACATCCACTTTATCAATGGCTATAAATTTAAACTTATGGTTGGAAAAATTATGGATGTGCTTAGCAAAGGCATTATTCTCATTTTGTTTGTGGATGTCATAAACATGCTGATAAATATGGTTTCTAATTCTGTTGATGGTTTTTCCAATATAAAAACATTGACAGGCTTGGCATATAGCTACATACACTAGGGTCTTACTATGTCAATCAAACCTGTGTCTTAATTTAACTGTTCCAAAACCTTTAATGTAAATTTCGGTATCCTCAATAATGAACCGACACTGGGAACAATGGCCACAATGGCCACCCCTACACTCTTATTCGGGCATCTCTCAGTATAATTTTTAAAACTAAGATATTTTCTGTAAACAACTGTCAGTTTTACCCCCACCCTTCTTTAATGGTGTTTATCAACTTCAAAAATAACCCAGTTCCTGAAAATAATATCTTTAATGCCCTGAAATTGCAAATTATATGATAAAACAAGGGCATTGTTATATTCATTGGGGGTGATCTTATCCGGACCTTTATCCTTCCATAGAATGTAATTTTCTTTGACTACTAAACCTAATAAGGGATAAAATGCCCATTTCTGTGTTTTTTGAAATACTTCAATTGAGTCCAAAAAAACAATAAGGTAACCCCTCCTAATAAACATATTCTTGAGGGTGTCACTCTCCACCTGGAATAAACCATCATCACTAATCATCTGGGCTAACTGGACACATTGTCTCTTGACCAGGGATCTCTTCTGGTGAACTGGGTGACAGCTCTGGAAATGAAGCAAAGAATTTGAGTATGTGGGTTTCCTATACAGGGAGGACACAAAACGTTTGTTCACTCTGTCCTTAGAAAAAGAGATGTCTAAATAATGTACTCTCTTCTCATTGGTGTCCATAGTAAACCTGAGAAACCCAGTACTAAGATTTTAAAATTCAAAAAACTTGTCCAACAGCTCCCTAGTTCCATCCCAAAAAATAATGTCATCAAGGTATCGCCCATAAAAATGCCAATATTTAGAAAATTCTGATGGGAAAATGGTGTTAATCTCCCATTGTGTCAAAACAATATTTGCAAAAAAAGGGCGCATGTGGCTCCCATCGCGACACCCTTCTTCTGTCTGAAAAGCTGATTGTTCCCGAGAATAATCTCCATGAGAGTCCTAAACATCAGGATTATGGTATGCTCAAACCCTGAATTTGTACAAAGAAAATCATAAACCATCTCTAAACCTTCATAATGAGGGATGACTGTAAAAAGGTCTTGTATATCAATTGTAACAAAAATCAGATTATCTGAATATAATTTATTGGACACTTTTGTTAAACTTTCTAATATCTGCATTGAGTTCATACCGTCAGTTTGAAATGTATGCCTCCTTTCTGTCTTACCTTTCCTCTTTAAATGCATTAAATGTATTTGATTACGTTGTTACCTTGTGTACTCATATTACATCCTGTCTTTACCACCCTGTTCCTGCAGTGTGAAAGGCTTAACTCTTTTAGTCTTCATTGTATACCCTTATCCTCCGGCTCCCTCCTTATTACCCTTCTAGCCTTTCTCTTGGGTCCGCTTCATTAATTTGATTTTCTTCTTCCTGTAAGGGTGGCTGAACTGTACCCAGTTTTTCAGCTATGGTCTAATAAGAGATACAAAACATGCTGCTATAACCTCTCTTGTCAAATCCTTCCCAAGAAAAAGTATCTTAGCATTGTAATGGCTTTGGCCACAATTTTCTTAGTTTCTGCCTGGTGATTCACTTTATCAGTCAGTACCACTTAAGAGTCCATTCTTGTGCTGCATTTTTTGCCTTCCTTTTGCATACCTTTTCAGCCGATCATCAGCTGCATGGTGTTGCTTCACTTCTTCCTAATTCTGTTTAGTGTCCCTGGTATTCTCCCACTCTAAGGCTGTGACTAATTCCACTATTAGGGGTTGAGCAAGGCAGATACTGAGAGGAGCAACCCAGCAATGCCATAAACACTGTCTTTGTAAGCCACGTATTTTGTGCTGTCCATAACTGGGTGGTGCTGCTTGGCATCACTCACTGTACCGCATGTAATGTCAAATCCCAACAGTATGCTGTATTCTGTGGTTATTTACTATGTGATTACAGCACTACCCCCATCGCCACCAGAAAGCTAGATCACAAATGGAAGCTCTACCCTGTCTTCTGGAATGGGCAAGCCAACAATTTTCTCTCCTTCCCAGCCAAGCTTATCCAACTCCTGAGTCACTAGTGAAACTCAGGGCATGTGATTTGCAGTCAGGGTTCCATACCTGTATGCCACAGAGACATTATTTGTTCTCAGCTATTTAAGGTGACTGTACCCAGTTTTGGACTCCAGGTGAAATGCCTTGCACTTTCCCAAATGTTCTAGTCTTGTTATATTCCTTTATAAGTTCACCCTCCCTTCTCACTACCACAGTCACATCCATCTCCATCTTTTTTTTTTTTTTTAACAAAAACATCTTTATTAAATTATCACATATGATATAAACAATCTTACATTTGTATAAATGAAAAACAAACCACATTAACACAATTTAGTTGTAAGCATTATGCATCACAGACACTGTTGAGACAACTGTAGTTGCAAACATTATAGATCACACATAATACAGCCAGTCATTGTCAATTAACTATTACACAGCTCATTCACATCCTGCCTTCTTTTAAACCTTGTTCTTCCTCCGCATATAATTTTCCCACAACTCCCATTTTCCTATGCTCCTTCCCTTTTCTAAAGAGTTGCTTTATCTCTGTTACTGTATTCACTACTTCTGGTAAAGTTGGTTTAGACTTTGATTTCCATTTTCTACAGGTAATTAGACTCAGCAGGGCCTTACTGTCTCTAGGCATTTCCGATCCTGTATCATAGCTCAAAAAGATCATCTCCTTAGTTACACCAGTTTGCTCAGTCAGTATTTCTGACAGAGCAGTCTGTAGGGAATCTTTAAAGTCAGCCAACTCATTACACTCCCAGAAAGTATGTTTCCAGTTAACCTATTTCTTCCCCATCACACCTCCAACATTTGCTGTCTACCTGAGGAAAAATTATTTGGAGTCTACTTGGGATATAAAAATACTTATACAAACACTTCCAAGAAAAGATCCTAACTCTTCTAGACTTTGTTGCACATTTGGGAGATATACATATATCCCCCCATTGACTCTTTGCAAATTGCTTATCCAGTCTCTCTTCCAATCCTTTCTAAGCTCCTCTGATTTATTCTTATAGTTCTCATGCAATATTTTACATGTTGTACTAATTATTCCTTTTTAATGGCAGCTTCTGTTCTAGATTCTATTAAGAACTGTACCAGTGCTGGTCTTTCTTTTAGAACCCCCCTATTTCTTTCTCTTTGCCTATACTCTGATACCAATCCTTGATAGTGAAGGCAATCTCTAACCTGCAGTCCAAATAAATTCATGGCAGCTTCCCATTCTATTGCCTTCCCTTTCTAGTTGTTTGCTCTCAATACCTTGGATCTTTTGCCATTTATCTCCAATAAATTCCAGGCACCTCTTGCCTATTGTTTGTATCCCGAATTGCAATCATCCCTATCAGCAGAATCTCTTTTCTCCATTCCCGTGCTGGATTAGTTCTTAAAATACTTTCTGCTACTTAATGAATATAATATGCTGTATGATTGTCATTCTCCTTAAGGGTCTGCATCCATCTCCACCTTATGTATACAGTGGATATAAAACGTTTACACACCCCTGTTAAAATGCCAGGTTTTTGTGATATAAAAAAATGAGACCACAATAATTAATTTCAAAACTTTTCCCACCTTTAATGTGACTTATAAACCTGTACAATTCAATTGAAAAACAAACAAATCTGTTAAGGGAAAAATATAAAAAAATGTACAATAAGCTGATTGGTTAGGTTAAGTGTGCACACCCTTAAACTAATACTTTGTTGAAGCACCGTTTTGGACCAGTATATATTGTGATGTTCTCAATTGCACTGCCCCTTTTATAGAGCTTCACTTTTAACTTGTATGTTTAACAGTTTGCTAACTGATCTTTGCAGACATTTCACTTGCTACCTGAGCCACTAAGAGAGAGGCAAATGTAATATACATGGATATTTCAGAGTAACCAGTCAGCTTAGCATGTCTTTGAGAGGTGATAAGGAACTGGAGTACCGAGAGACAGACAGTGTCTATAAGTAAAAATCGTACAACACACCTAGGGGCCATGAGGGAGTGACACTAACCATTGTGCCACTTAGCCACCAGTTGTGTTTGGCACTGGTATTTCCTAAAACACCCATTTACAAATAGAACATAATATAGTATTATTCTATTTGTGGCATACTGTAGCAGTGGTTACAAAGGTATTATACAAGTCCAAAAGTCTTGCAGGGCCTTTAATTATCTGTGTTCATTGCTTCTGCTGTCACATACGACTGGCCCAGGCCCATAGTTACTCCACTGTGAGAAGGTTCAGGCGCTACTAAATATGTCCATTTTACTAGCATAGATCTGTCCTGTCTGACAGCAACCATTATTTTTTCATTTCCAAACACTTAAGATAAGAGAAAATGTATGCTGACATAGATGGGTGTGCCTTTGGTACATCTGTAAGTAGTACTCCAGATGTTTCCTTTGCTTTTACATCTATTTTTGAAGAAAGGAAAATGTCAGCCCTTATCTTCCTTTAAAGGTCAGGAAAAACTAACCAGTGAACCCTTCCCTTTCTGTAAGAGGCAGGCACTGTTGTCCTTCCCCAGCCAATCATCGCAACCAATACTCACATCATGTACACATCCAGTTGCTTTCAGTGCCTTAATCTTTTCAGTGTAGCTGAGATGAAAACATATTTGGTAGGGGAATACTTTAAGGTTAACAAAAAAGTGTAATACAATTATTTATTGTTCTGTCCTAATAACAATTGCTTGCTTGTTGTTGAGCTTTGCTGGGGAAGAACTGAAAAAAACGGACTTTGAAATTAACTTGTTAATATAAGTGGTGTCTAATCATGATGTAGCTTGTAAGTATTGTGTTTTAATTTCAGGTCAGTTACCAGCTGGGTAGCTTGATGGATCTTTTCACCACCACCTTGTCCCTGGCTGGACAGCATCCCCCTGATGACAGAATTATTGATGGCATTGACCTCTCCCCAATTCTTCTGCAGGGAAAAGTTATTGATCGGTGAGTGAATATTTTTTTTTCATGACATTTACCTTAAAATTACAAGATGTGACTAAGAAGGCTGTCTTAGTGTGTAACTGTTCTGATCTCCCCTTCTTAGATTCTGTTTGTGGTAGAAAATGTTTAGATTCTCTAAATCTGTGCTTGGTGGTTTTTGTGTTGCAGTGAGTCCACATAATGTTATATTGAAAGATAGGAGAGTGCACCCAGACTTTTTGCTTTCTGGGTTTTTTTCTACCACTTATACAGTTTGGGTCTCATTCCTGATGGACATTTTTCTCCCAAGCTCTCCAGCAGTTGTTTAATCAACAGGCAGGACTTACCATGTCACCACTTTTACTGCTTGGAAAAAGCACATAGTGTGAAGCAGTAAATACAACGAAAAAAGACCAGGATTCCAACATATCAAATTTATTTCACACTCTCTGACGTCTCGGCATACACTGCCTTCTTGGAGTACATAATTAATTAAAATAAAGCACATGCCATATATACATCAACAAATTTGACAATTAAATGATTAAATCAATTAATGAAATAAAATAATTAAAAGACACTTCTCTTAAAGCAACACATGCCAATTAAAATCAACATTCATGCCCTTAGGGAACAAAGTTTCAAACTTTAATATATAAACTGTTTCTTTATAAAGAAGCATATTCTTACTGTTACCCTCACCCAAAAAAACACAGTTGACTTTTTCCAAGATAGTAGCTTGTAAACCAAGGGTTGAACTACCATGTGCTTCCAAAAAATGTTGTGCCACTGAACTTTGTTCTTTTTTATTTATTATGTTATGAACATGTTCTAATAGTCTTGTTTTAAAAGCCCTTTTAGACTCCCCCACATAAAACTTATTGCAAGGCTATCTGAGGGCATAAATAATGCCCTCAGTGTCACATCTATAATTCCCACGTACTTCAAATTCTTGACCGTTGAGAAGTCTAAAATAAGGAACAGTAAACCTACATGCCTTACACTTGCCACATCCTAATGTACCCGTATTACTTAATGATTTATATAAAGTCTCCTTCGGACTTTGAAATCTAGATTTAACCAGAAAACACTTAATATTACAGCCCACTCTATATGAAGCAAGAAGTTTCTTAGGCATCCAAGAACAGACAACCTTTAAATTTGATAAAAATTGCCATTGTGCTTGTACAACATCAAATAGCCACCACTATATGTGGTAACAAAATACATATTCTGTTCAGATTCATTGTCATTACATCTATCAAAGTTACCCCTCCACTTACTGTTCTTATTTCTTCTATATTCATTATAATGTAAGCCATACTTTAGTAATTAAATCTTTATCATAACCTCTCTTTTCAAACATCCCAAAAGTATATCCAACCTCTCTTAAAAAATCTTGTTCGTCACTGCATAACCTAAAAAGGCGTATGCATTCACCATACGGCAAAGCCTCTATCGTGTGTCCTGGATTACAACTTGTTGCTTTCAAATAATGAATATCCCCTTGAAACTTCCCGTGTACTTTCATAGTTAACATTCCATCCTGATTCAGCATCAAATCGACATCCAGAAAGGAAAGAATCTTCCCTATCTGAATGCCGTCAAATGTAAAATTAAACCTATTCACCTGTAACCCATCCAAAAATGTCTGCACTTCATGTTCACCACCTTCACATAAAACAAATGAAATTATCAGTAAATCTAAAATAACATTTAACATATTGACATTTTTTTTCTATAAATGTATTCTAATTCAAATAATCCCATAGTTAAATTTGCATATGAGGGGGCAAAGGCTGCCCCCATAGCTATTCCACATTTCTGATGATAAATGTCATTATTAAACTCAAAGTAATTATTATTCAAACAAAAATGTATTAAATCCACAATGTATTCTGTGGTGGGTGATTCCCCCAGGAAAAATCTAATGGCTTCAAGTCCATGACAATGTTTAATGTTAGTATATACACTTTTCACATCTTGGGTTACCCAGTACATATTATTTGTCCACTGAATTGACTTTAACTTATATAAAAAATCAAAAACATCCTTAACATATCCTGGTAATGAAACAACCTTAGATAACAACAGAAAGTGCAACAATTGACCTATGTTATAGGTGAAATAATTACTACCTGAAACAATTGGATGCCCTGGAGGGGCCTGAGTATTCTTGTGTATTTTTGGTAAACAGTAGAATGTGGCAATGCTATAACTACTCATGATCATTTTTTTCTTAACATCATCACTAGTTAAGTAACCTAGTCTAACGCCTTTATTAAGTAAAAATTTAAATTCATCCAGTGCTTCCAAATTATTAGTTATATCTACCTTAGAATAAGTCACATTGTCATCCAAATGTTCGTAGCACATTTTCAGATACTGTGATACATGCATAATAACCAATTTATTCCCCTTATCAGAGGGTTTATAAACAAGCTGTTCATTCATGGACATATTTAATAGTGCTTCCCATTCCTCTCTTGTTAAATTGTAAACTATATTCTCTTTCACACTTAAACATTTTTAATTCAGATTCAACAAAAAAATCCACCATTTTGTGAAAATAATTAATATCAGCATCATAAAAGCCAGGACTATATCTATTATGTGTCTTAACACAACTAGTATCTAATAGGTTATAAGCATTGTATTCGTCATCTGAAGCACATGAAAAATAGTTCTCCTCAGTACAAAAATCAGTAACATTACACAGCTCATTTCATTCACTGCAGCATTTAGAATCAAACATATATTTCAATTGTAATTTTCTAATCAGTCCGAAATTGTCTTTTTTAACTTCATATAACTTGGGAATAACAGTGGGAACATATTTCAAACCACAATTCAAAACAGAAAGTTCAATACTAGATAACACATACCCGGACAAAGTGATAACATATCCATTATTATTACCATTTGGTTTATTTGTGGTAATTGTTCTGAGGGGGATAAGAGCTCCATTGATTGGAGAACTGATTCTCTCTTTGTCATTTCCTATTTGGAGGTTCTTCAATTCGGCCATTCGGCCCATTCCGTAAGGTCAGACTAAACTCTACTGGTATTTGTGCCCTTGGCAATTCCGGATACTCTTCCCCTTCACGAAACTCATCTTCACCTGTAGATGTTTCATATGTAGTGCATAGGGAAGAAAATGAACGCCATTCCTTACTTCTATCACTTCCTTGAAACCTTACATGACCTCTATTCGATCTCCGATTGGTTCTCCCCCCAAAAGCCATACTATCATAGTAGTCTCTGGTATCTCACAAAAGTTTTTTATTTTTCCTTTGTAGAATTTCGTCCTCAAGTGTTTTAAGCTTTATATTTATATCAATGAGCAATTTATCAACAGATTCAGAGCCAGGTGATGAAATTAGCTTGCTACACATACTACTAATTTCAGTTCGCAATTCTTTTTGTTTCACCCTATCCCTTTCCACAAGGATAGACAGCCATTCTAAAGTACATTTATGTGCCGCTGTGACCCAACATTTATAAAACAATTTATCATTGTCATTCTTCAAATCAAATGGTGTAGCTGGGTCTTTATAAGATCTTAACCCTCTAGGGGTTATATCAAGTTCAAGATACTTAGTAAGGCTCTGAATGTTGAAAAAAACTGCAGACTCTTTCTTCATTAATTGCTCAAGCTTATCACACATAGTCTTATATTTCGGATTAGCAGCATTATCATACCTTCTTCCAATGGTTGAAAATGAATTAAGTAGCCAGTGGTTTCTTTCTGCTTCCCATTTATCCCACACAGTGGGCTGGTTTTCAGTAAATCTGTTATTGCTATTACTGACAAATGCAGGTTGTAGTTCCTCACGATTTGATTCAGAAGGGTGGGTAACAAAGTTATCCAACAAGCATTGAGAAGTATCCGTAGAAGAATTCCTGAAAACTCTAGGTAAATCCACATTGGGATCACTGGCCATAAGTTCACAGCAACAACAAAAAAATATAGGAAAGAAACAGCAGCAAATACAGCTTCCAAAAAGTGTTGTGCCACTGAATTTTGTTCTTTTTTTATTTATATTAGCACAAACATGTTCTAATAGTCTTGTTTTAAAAGCCCTTTTAGACTCCCCCACATAAAACTTATTGCAAGGACATCTGAGGGCATAAATAATGCCTTCAGTGC
This sequence comes from Protopterus annectens, assembly GCF_019279795.1. Classification (NCBI taxonomy): domain Eukaryota; kingdom Metazoa; phylum Chordata; order Ceratodontiformes; family Protopteridae; genus Protopterus; species Protopterus annectens. The sequence goes on from NC_056742.1 coordinate 90,923,113, forward strand.
CACATCTATAATGATAGATGTAATGACAATGAATCTGAATATAATATGTATTTTGTTACCGCATATAGTGGCTTTAGTAGAAGGCTATTTGATGTTGTACGAGCACAATGGCAATTTTTATCAAATTTAAAGGTTGGCTGTTCGTGGACGCCTAACAACTTGTTGCTTCATATAGAGTGGGCCGTAATATTAAGAGTTTTCTGGTTAAATCTAGATTTCAAAGTCCTAAGGAGATTTTATATAAATCATTAAGTAGTAGGGATTCATTAGGATGCGGCAAGTGTAAGGCAGGTAGGTTTATTGTTCCTTATTTTAGACTACTCAATGGTCAAGAATTTGAAGTACATGGGAATTATAGATGTGACACTGAGGGCATTATTTATGCCCTCAGATATCCTTGCAATAAGTTTTATGTGGGGAGTCTAAAAGGGTTTTAAAACAAGACTATTAGAACATGTTCGTGATATGATAAAGAAAAAAGAACAAAGTTCAGTGGCACAACATTTTTTGGACGCACATGGTAGTTTATAAGCTACTATCTTGGAAAAAGTAGACTGTGTTTTTTTGGATGAGGGTAATAGTGAGAATAAACTTCTTTATAAAGAAGCAGTTTATATATTAAAGGTTGACACTTTGTTCCCTAAGGGCATGGATGTTGATCTTAATTGGCATGTGTTGCTTTAAGAAAAGTGTCTTTTAATTATTTTATTTCATTAATTGATTATTTCATCATTTAATTGTCAGTTTGTTGAGATATATATATATATATATATATATATATATATATATATATATATATATATATATATATATATATATATATATATATATATATATATAGTATGTGTTTTATTTTAATTAGTTATGTACTCCAAGAAGGCAGTGTATGCCAAGACGTCAGAGAGAGTGACATACATTTGATATCTTGGAATCCTGGTCTTTTTTCATTGTATTTGCTGCTATTTCTTTGCTACATTTTTTTTTTTTGCTGTTGTTGTGAACTTATAGTGTGAAGGTGTGTCTCAAGTGCCAAGAATGAGGAGAAGCAAGATGCTAGAGGCCTGTATCAGAGCTGTAGGTAGCTGTTCTGGTACACTGTGCTGTTCACTGATCTGGCAATCTGATATGTCTTCCTCCCAAATTGAGGACTGGAAAAAAGAAAAAAATTAAAAAATTGTTTCATATTTGAGGACCAATAATAAATAAATAGGGGCATCAGTGTCCTAGACCTGGTCATTACCAACATGGGCGACCGGTGTTCCACACCAGAGGTCAATTCCTCGTTGGTCAGATCTGACCACAAGCTAATCAGCCTAGACATCCACATCCATATCCTCCAAAAAAAGGAAGCCAATCTGGTGGTCCCCTGCCATAAACAAACTCTACAACAGGAGAAGGAAACTGTTGCAAAAAAAGTAAAATCCTATGACTGGAAGAACACCCTGGTCAGCCTCAGTAAGAAACTGAGATTCCTCATAAAATCCTCCAAAGCTAGTTATGAAAATAAAATCGCCACTAATTCTAAAGACAACCACAAAGCATTCTATACCTATGTCTGGAATCTCAATGGCAACACTCAGATCTGCTCTGAGTTACAGCACAATGGCACTAAACATACAGAACTAACTGATATTTCCAACATCCTGGCAGATAGGTTTAGTGCTAACTTTACCCCCCCCCACCCCCTAAAGGGCCCATCTGTATACCAGAAGAATGCAAAGTTCCTGTAATCACGACTGCACAGGTAAAAAACACACTCTCCAAAGCCAAGAACACAGCATCCATGGGACCTGACAACATCCCAGGCTGCGTTCTACATGAACTACAGAATGAACTGGCACCTCACCTAAGCACCATGTTCATAGGTTATAGGTTCATAGGCTGGTACTGGGCTATCTGCCCAAAGGCATATAGTAGCCCAGCCAGGTTGTGCAGTATTCACCGCCCCTTTAGTAGTTCCCTAGACCCTTGTACTAGCAGCTAGTACCCTTGGCCCCTATCTAGTAGTGCTGTTGGTGTGATCCCCAGTGTGAACGTTATGTTACCCATCCACTCATCAAGGTTCCTCTTGAAAAGTGCTAGTGAGGGGCTCTGTCTTATGTAGATCGGGACCCTGTTCCATATTAAGGGAAGTCTCTGTGAAGGGAATCTATCCCTCCAGCATGTTCTATTCATTGTTGTGTTGAGGTTTATATCCCTAGAGCGTGTAGCTCGAGTAGATTTGGTTTTGCTAAGATGGGGCATGTTCAACAATTCTGGGTTGGACATGACTCTGTACGTTAGACAGAGATTGCCTCTGAGAAAGCGGTATGCAACAGAGAACAGTCTTAGTTTTTTCAATCGTGCTGCATAGGGCAACTGTTTGAGGCCAGTAATCCTCTTGGTTAGGTACCTCTGTGGTCTCTCCAGCTGCTGGAGATGTCTAGCCAGGTACATTCCAATTGGTGCATTGTATTCAATTATGGGTCTGATGAGGGAAGAGTAGAGGGGCACCATTACATCCTTAGATCTTGATGCACACCCATTCGTGATCAGATGGGTCACATAGAAGGATTTTCTAACCACTTTGGCAACATGGTTATCAAAGGAAAGCTGACTATCTACTTGGATCCCTAGATCCCTTATTTCTTCTTCAGATTTCAGGGGATTACCTCCTATGTTGTAGTTTGCAGGTACTCAGTTTTTTCCAAAGGGGATTACTACGCATTTTTTTGCATTTAGCTTGAGACCATGGCTTTGACACCATGCATCAGTCTCATTTAGGCCCTTCTGCAGGATCTCCATGTCGGCCGGAGATTCTATTATAGCACCCAGTTTGCAGTCGTCCGCAGACTTAGTCAGCCACAGCCCTTCCCTGCTTGCCTGTACTTCTGAGAAGTATATGCCAAACAGAAGGGCCCCCAGGACAGAGCCCTGAGGTAGACCACTCGTTACTGGTCTGGATTCGGACATAGATCCCGCTACTCTTACTTTATGGGATCTGTCTGAGTGCCAGTTTGCGATCCATCTTGTGATGTAAGGGTTTATGCCCAGGCTGGTGAGCTTATCAATAATACCTGAATGGGGAATGGAGTCAAATGCTTTAGAAAGGTCAAGGTAAGCCGTGTGTACCTCCTTTCCCTTATCTATAACCTGAGTAACTGCCTCAAAGAAATCCACCAGGTTCAGGAGGCATGTTCTGCCCTTGACGAAGCCGAACTGTGTGGCGTCCAGCGACTGGAGGTTCCCAATCTCTCCATTTATGAGTTCCACAATAGCCTTACAGATCAGACTGGTCAGGCTTATTGGTCGGTAGTTCCCAGGGTCAGTTGTGGCCCCACCCTTGTGTAGCGGGACCACCGTTGCCGTGTGCCATTCTATGGGCACATATCCTGTGGAGAGGCTGAGACTGAACAGGGTATTAAGATGCAGGGTTAATTCCTTTTGGAGCTCGCGTATGACACAGCCTGGGACACCATCTGGTCCCATGGAGGCAGTGTTTCTAGCTTTAGATAGAGTCTTGTTAACCAACATATCAGTAATAATTGGACTTACACAATCCCCTGGAATGGTAATAGGCCCTCTAGGTGGGGGGGGGGGGATTTGCACTGAACCTGTCAGCCAAGATGTTGGCAATGTCAGAAGGGTCAGTGTATTTTGTTCCATTTTGTACTAGCTCAGAACAGACCTGAGCGTTGCCATTTAGGTTTTTGACGTAGCCATAGAAGGCCTTATGGTTATCCTTGGCAACTTTCTTTTCAAAATTAGCTTTAGTTGACTTGATGAGGGCCCTCAATTTCTTACTAATGCTGATCAGGGATGATTTTTCTACTTGAGATTTGGCCTTTTTTTGTATGTCTCCTCATTTTATTGTAAAGTTTGCTTATGGCCGTGGTCCACCAGATTGGTTTCTTCTTGGTTGAGGAAGGAGTCTTGGTTTTATTTGGGATAGCATGGTCCATGCAATCCTGAAGTTGCATATAGAGTGCCTTGGTGTAGGATTACGCATCCTGGATATCATTATCCTTTTGCAAGGGAATAGTGAAGCTTTCCACTTCGGATGCAAGTAGTTTGAAGTTTGCTTTGGAAAGCAAGGTCAGTCATAGCCTCACCTCAGGCTTTGTGCCCACTGAATGCCGCACAGCGACGGTTACCCACTCCACAAAGGGGGGACCACCATGGACCCTGGGAACTACCGCCCCATTAGCCTAACGAGACTGGTCTGCAAGGCCATGGAAAGTATCATCATGGAACTTATAAACAAAGACATTGGTAATCTCCAAACTTTGGACCCCACCCAGTTCGGGTTTGTAAAAGACAGATCATGTCTCCTAAACCTCAAACCAAGCAAAAAGGCTAGGAAGGAAGTTGGGAATAAACGCAGCTCGTACGGGTGCAAGTCAACCAGATCACGGGTATTCTTTTAGTAACACAACAAATTTGTTTCAGCACACTCCAACGAAAGAACAAGATGGTATTGAATAACACCAACAAATTTATTTCAGCATACTACAAAACAGCAGAACAAGAAGGTTAAGCGCTTTCAACTGGTGCGATGCCAGTCTTCCTCAGAACCATTAGACAGTGTTTCCTTCTGAAAATAAATAGCAGCAATACCTGCGGTTTGAAAAACCGCGCCAAAATCTTTTGAAATGTTTTAAAGTGACAGTATCAATTCTACATGAAATATCAGCATAAAATATGCCTCAGTTTCGGAGTTTAACCGCATTAATCACTTAAAACACATTACAAACAGATATTAAATTCTCCATACATAACACAACATAAACTAGACTTGTACTCCATAAAAATATACCATAACTCCTTAATCATCCCAATTCTCTCATTAAATTTGTAGCAATTGAAAGTAATCTATACTTATAGGATAAAGGTCAATAAATTTCATAAGATGTGAAATTATGTCCATGATATTATATTCTAATGTTTTTTATGAAATTGTTTTTTATGAAATTGTTTTTTAAAAACACTGATGTTATTGTTTGGCTAATATTGTATGTTTGTATATGTGAATATAAAAATTATTAACTCATAAAGTATTCTGTATACTACCATATTATAACTAAAAACTATATAACATATATGCCTATACATCACAATAATATTAATCTGGTTGCATTTGAAAAAATATATATATAGTGCTACATAAGTATTACCACATAAAATATACCACAATGTAAAAGTCGTAATGATGAAAAATCTATATGGATGTGTGTGTTTTATGGACCAATGTTATATAGAAAATGATGTATCTATAATAACTATATACACAATATAAATAACCATTAAATAACTACTATAGGATATAATGGAATAAATATATGTTGTATGAAATTGATTTTAATCTAAAAAAGATTTATTTTAAAAATGATTTGTTTTAAAATACTTATTATATAAAAAATGCTTATTATAAAAATAGTACTTCTATAAATAATAAATATAATATATTTAATACATTTAATATTATATATTATATTATTTATATTATATATATATGTGTGTTCCTATAGAAATTGTAAAAATTGTACTATATTAACAATGCTCAGTTGAGGAATTATAACACTAGTATGTCTAACGTTAAAAAATAAACAATATGTAGTGTATGCAATAGTAAAAATTAAAATTATTGAAAATATTACTGGCCTAACTTGTGATTCAATATATAACCATTAATCACACATAAGAAATGGTTTAATGCTTATAGAGTCATTAAGACCTGGATACCTGGTGGCATTGGTTCTAATTTGCCATACACTCTCTTTTAATGCTAGTTTATTCTTCCAGTTGCTTTCTTGTGTATTTATTTGGTCTATAATGGTGAATACGAAACTATGTTGTGCCCCTTTATCTAGAATATGTCTATAAAGGGCATTTGTAGTGTCTTCTTTGCGTATTTTGTAATAATGTTCATATATACGTTTTTTAATGACCCTTTCCGTTTTTCCTATGTAATATGCTTTACATGCATTGCAGCAGGCGACATAAACCACTTGTTTGCTATTACAATTCCCACTCAAGCATCTAATAACTGTGTGGTTAATATCTTCTAATATTATTTTGTCTACTTCATTAATATAACGGCATTGGCGGCATGTTCCGCATTTTGTACAACCTCTCTTTTGTTTCGCCATCAAACCATTTTGCGTTTCTGTGTATTCCAACATCCTTTTTATGTTGGGAGCAACTTTAAATACTATTTTAGGTGCATTTCCTAATTTATTACTCAATTTGTTGGAGATGATGATATCCCAATGTTTGGTTAAAATTTCTTTAATATAATGCACATATGGAGTGTAAGTTAGAACACATACTCTGTTGAAATTATGTTGTAATTCCTTTATCTTGATAGTATTGTCTGTATCTTTAACTCCTAATAATGGTTTATATTTGTTGCCCCACTGTGATATAACATACTGGGATATTCTTTTTACCATTCTATCTGGGTAGCCCCTCTTTCTGAACATACTGCATAACATATTAATATCTTCCTTCATAACATTCAAACTAGATGACATTCTTGCTATTCTTATACATTGTCCTTTAACAATGCTTTTAAAAGTATAAGGTGGATGATTACTACTATATGCAATATAGTCATTAGAGAATGTGGGTTTCCTGTATATTCTTGAGGCAAAACCCACATCTGTGTGCCAAATAAGTGTGTCCAAATATGCAATTTCTTTGCTGTTGTAATTAAACGTGAATTTCAAAAATTCTGTAGTATTGTTAAGAAATTCGATTAACTCACCTATCTCTGTTTCAGTACCCTTCCATAACACAAATAAAGCGTCCAAGAATCTTGCATAAAATTCTATTTTGTCATAATATCTACTTTTGAATAGGTGTTCAGTTTCCCATTCCAGCATGACCATGTTGGCAAAAATGGGAGCGCACGATGCTCCCATGGCCACACCGGTTTTTTGTCTAAAATATTCACCCTGAAATGTAATATAGTTGTGATCAAGGACTAAGGACATGAGTTCAGTAACCACACAAATTTTGTCCCAACTAAAGCCTGAATACTTTCTAAGGCTGTTAGTGAAAAATTCAAGCCCTATATCTTTAGGTATGCAAGAAAACAAATCTACCACATCAATTGTGATAAAAATATATTCCTTATTCCATTTGTCGTCAGTAAGATGACTTAGAAAATTCCATGAATCTTTCATAATGTGTGGTACCGCATGATAGATGTGTTTAGTCCATGTATCTATCAGGACACCTATATTAAACGTTTTTGATCTTGAACCTGGCACTATAGGTCTGTATGGTGGGTCTTCAATTGATTTATGAATTTTTGGTATCCCTATAATTTTGGCAAGTACCGGATAATCTATTCTAATGAACATATATATATATCATTACTAATCCTATTGTCAATCATATATTCTTCAATTATGAGGTCTATTCTTTTGTGGCCTATGTTAATTTTATTTATAGACATGACCTCGTAATTGCCAGATTCATACAACCAGTTGTGTATTTTCGAGTTGTAATCCGTGGTATAACTAATGACAATACCACCGCCTTTGTCGGGCTTCATAATATGAATATCTTTATTACGTATTATGTTGTTTAAACATATCCTTTCTTTTGCAGTAAGATTATCCTGTCCACTGGTGTCTTTTCGAGTGTCTTTCCTAATATCATGTTTTAGCCAGTAGATATCCTTACTAACCATCTGTTCGTAACTATGTATATGAGGATGGTTGGGCGGTACATATGTACTTTTCTTTTTTTTTTTTTTTTTTTTTTTTGTACTTTCATATACATAAATATCAAGTGGATTGTCATCAAATTGAGTTGCTAAATTCAGTCTCCTACAATACAGTTTAATTAGCCAAACAATAACATCAGTGTTTTTAAAAAACAATTTCATAAAAAACAATTTCATAAAAAACATTAGAATATAATATCGTGGACATAATTTCACATCTTATGAAATTTATTGACCTTTATCCTATAAGTATAGATTACTTTCAATTGCTACAAATTTAATGAGAGAATTGGGATGATTAAGGAGTTATGGTATATTTTTATGGAGTACAAGTCTAGTTTATGTTGTGTTATGTATGGAGAATTTAATATCTGTTTGTAATGTGTTTTAAGTGATTAATGCGGTTAAACGCCGAAACTGAGGCATATTTTATGCTGATATTTCATGTAGAATTGATGCTGTCACTTTAAAACATTTCAAAAGATTTTGGCGCGGTTTTTCAAACCACAGGTATTGCTGCTATTTATTTTCAGAAGGAAACACTGTCTAATGGTTCTGATGAAGACTGGCATCGCACCAGTTGAAAGCGCTTAACCTTCTTGTTCTGCTGTTGGAGTATGCTGAAATAAATTTGTTGGTGTTATTCAATACCATCTTGTTCTTTCGTTGGAGTGTGCTGAAACAAATTTGTTGTGTTACTAAAAGAATACCCGTGATCTGGTTGACTTGCACCCGTACGAGCTGCGTTTATTCCCAACTTCCTTCCTAGCCTTTTTGCTTGGTTTGTGGTCGTAGTTCGATATCAGTATTTGGTTCTCTGTGGCGTTATGGCAGGCAGTGCGGAAAGAACGCCAGCTTCATTGTCGGGTATGGAGATCGGTATCCTTAGGGCGGATGTATCGGCCTTACAAAAAGACATCACTAAACTGACCGCATTGGTCACGGAACTGTTAAATGAAAAGAAGAAAGTTGCTACACAGGGTGTTCACCACATTGGTACAGCCGCAAATACTACAGCAGCTGTGCATCATGCCGGTAAACTACATACATCAATTTCTAAACTAAACGACGCTCAGCGTCCGGAACTTATACAGCTACAAGACTGCATATTAGTACAGGAACTAGCGGCTTATATTACATTCAACGACACGCCGGAGCGTGCTTTTCCTGCTGCTTTGCAGGAAACTGATATTAACAATCAAAATGTATGCATAAACTTGCCAGGCGTTCAATGCGACCTTGCACAGGACATTTCTCGTTCTCCACTCAGCCATGAAGGACAGTCTAGCAGGAATGGACAGTTTTGTTACACGCCAGGGAATGACTACACATTTGACTACAGCTTCGTTAAAAATAAACAGGAGAAGCTAGGAGCTAGACCTAAGGAACAACATGCAATTAAGCAACATGGCAATGGCAAACGAAAAAATACACATGGTCAAAAAGGTACTGTAACACAATTTATACAGATATCAAGTCCCCATAAAAGAAAAGAGATTTACAATGCTCATGGGCACAGTGTATATGAACAAAAACATTCTTATTGCAATAACAGTATTAATGATGATGTATCAGTTTGTTTGATGGACCAATTTTTATGTGATGAATATGAATTTGTACAAAATGTTAATATAGAACCAAATGATAATTTTAATGTACATAATTTTAAGCAATGCACAGTGAGAGATATGATTTATAATTTTGGCAAGAAGCTTTTACTATATAAGAATACTAAATTGGATATAGCTTATTTAAACAGATGTATCAATATGAAAATGGTACCCAAAGGTATCAGATTTTTTAAACTCCCCTTAGGCATTAATTATAGTAAGGAAATGAAAAGAGAGTTTAATGAATTATTTGATAATTTCGGATTTTCATATATAAGAACTTTAATTAAATGTAATGATGAAAAAATGAGTATATTGACTAATGAGTTGGAGAGTATGAATAATACTATTACTCAGCATCCTGAGTTCATTAACTGGAAGGACTTATACAATAAACAGTTTAGTAATGTACAGGAGAAAGCAAAGGGTATTTTTGAAAGAAAGAATAGGAAACTACTGAGGGATATGGAAGTTTATGAGAATGACCGAGCATACATATGGCCTACTGATAGAAAATCGGGGAATAGAGAGAGAATCAGTAGTTACAATGAGAGAGCAAGGAGTGCCAAATGTGAAGAAAATTTTCGAGGAGGCAGATTTTTCCCAGCCCCAAAACAAAGAAATCATATAAGCAGGTGGAATTGAATCAGTTAGTAACTGTTAATACTCCTCCACTTAGAATATCACAGCATAGTTGTCCTGAAGTTAGTAGTGAGAGAACCTTGTGTACCAATAGAGTTATATTAGACAATATACATCCAAATAAAAATAATCTACGAGAAAGAAATTCCAACAGTGTAGATAAGGATGAAGCAACATGTCAGATTATGACAGTACACAATGGTTTTAAAGTTTATAACTACACTGAAGTACCAATAGAAGAAGAATTTATAAGCTTAATGAGTAAAGGAATGAAATTCGTTCCAACTACAGGTATTAATTTAGTTGACACTATTAAAGAAATTAAACTGTATTGTAGGAGACTGAATTTAGCAACTCAATTTGATGACAATCCACTTGATATTTATGTATATGAAAGTACAAAATTAAAAAGAAAAGTACATATGTACCGCCCAACCATCCTCATATACATAGTTACGAACAGATGGTTAGTAAGGATATCTACTGGCTAAAACATGATATTAGGAAAGACACTCGAAAAGACACCAGTGGACAGGATAATCTTACTACAAAAGAAAGGATATGTTTAAACAACATAATACGTAATAAAGATATTCGTATTATGAAGCCCGACAAAGGCGGTGGTATTGTCATTAGTTATACCACGGATTACAACTCGAAAATACACAACTGGTTGTATGAATCTGGCAATTACGAGGTCATGTCTATAAATGAAATTAACATAGGCCACAAAAGAATAGACCTCATAATTGAAGAATATATGATTGACAATAGGATTAGTAATGATATATATATATGTTCATTAGAATAGATTATCCGGTACTTGCCAAAATTATAGGGATACCAAAAATTCATAAATCAATTGAAGACCCACCATACAGACCTATAGTGCCAGGTTCAAGATCAAAAACGTTTAATATAGGTGTCCTGATAGATACATGGACTAAACACATCTATCATGCGGTACCACACATTATGAAAGATTCATGGAATTTTCTAAGTCATCTTACTGATGACAAATGGAATAAGGAATATATTTTTATCACAATTGATGTGGTAGATTTGTTTTCTTGCATACCTAAAGATATAGGGCTTGAATTTTTCACTAACAGCCTTAGAAAGTATTCAGGCTTTAGTTGGGACAAAATTTGTGTGGTTACTGAACTCATGTCCTTAGTCCTTGATCACAACTATATTACATTTCAGGGTGAATATTTTAGACAAAAAAACGGTGTGGCCATGGGAGCATCGTCCCATTTTGCCAACATGGTCATGCTCGAATGGGAAACTGAACACCTATTCAAAAGTAGATATTATGATAAAATAGAATTTTATGCAAGATTCTTGGACGATTTATTTGTGTTATGGAAGGGTACTGAAACAGAGATAGGTGAGTTCATCGAATTTCTTAACAATACTACAGAATTTTTGAAATTCACGTTTAATTACAACAGCAAAGAAATTGCATATTTGGACACACTTATTTGGCACACAGATGTGGGTTTTGCCTCAAGAATATACAGGAAACCCACATTCTCTATTGACTATATTGCATATAGTAGTAATCATCCACCTTATACTTTTAAAAGCATTGTTAAAGGACAATGTATAAGAATAGCAAGAATGTCATCTAGTTTGAATGTTATGAAGGAAGATATTAATATGTTATGCAGTATGTTCAGAAAGAGGGCTACCCAGATAGAATGGTAAAAAGAATATCCCAGTATGTTATATCACAGTGGGGCAACAAATATAAACCATTATTAGGAGTTAAAGATACAGACAATACTATCAAGATAAAGGAATTACAACATAATTTCAACAGAGTATGTGTTCTAACTTACACTCCATATGTGCATTATATTAAAGAAATTTTAACCAAACATTGGGATATCATCATCTCCAACAAATTGAGTAATAAATTAGGAAATGCACCTAAAATAGTATTTAAAGTTGCTCCCAACATAAAAAGGATGTTGGAATACACAGAAACGCAAAATGGTTTGATGGAGAAACAAAAGAGAGGTTGTACAAAATGCGGAACATGCCACCAATGCCGTTATATTAATGATGTAGACAAAATAATATTAGAAGATATTAACCACACAGTTATTAGATGCTTGAGTGGGAACTGTAATAGCAAACAAGTGGTTTATATCGCCTGCTGCAATGCATGTAAAGCATATTACATAGGAAAAACGGAAAGGGTCATTAAAAAACGTATATATGAACATTATTACAAAATACGCAAAGAAGACGCTACAAATGCCCTTTATAGACATATTCTAGATAAAGGGGCACAACATAGTTTCGTATTCACCATTATAGACCAAATAAATACACAAGAAGGCAACTGGAAGAATAAACTAGCATTAAAAGAGAGTGTATGGCAAATTAGAACCGATGCCACCAGGTATCCAGGTCTTAATGACTCTATAAGCATTAAACCATTTCTTATGTGTGATTAATGGTTATATATTGAATCACAAGTTAGGCCAGTAATATTTTCAATAATTTTAATTTTTACTATTGCATACACTACATATTGTTTATTTTTTAACGTTAGACATACTAGTGTTATAATTCCTCAACTGAGCATTGTTAATGTAGTACAATTTTTACAATTTCTATAGGAACACACATATATATATAATATAAATAATATAATATATAATATATAATATTAAATTTATTAAATATATTATATTTATTATTTATATAAGTACTATTTTTATAATAAGCATTTTTTATATAATAAGTATTTTAAAACAAATCATTTTTAAAATAAATCTTTTTTAGATTAAAATCAATTTCATACAACATATATTTATTCCATTATATCCTATAGTAGTTATTTAATGGTTATTTATATTGTGTATATAGTTATTATAGATACATAATTTTCTATATAACATTGGTCCATAATACACACACATCCATATAGATTTTTCATCATTACGACTTTTACATTGTGGTATATTTTATGTGGTAATACTTATGTAGCACTATATATATATATTTTTTCAAATGCAACCAGATTAATATTATTGTGATGTATAGGCATATATGTTATATAGTTTTTAGTTATAATATGGTAGTATACAGAATACTTTATGAGTTAATAATTTTTATATTCACATATACAAACATACAATATTAGCCAAACAATAACATCAGTGTTTTTAAAAAACAATTTCATAAAAAACAATTTCATAAAAAACATTAGAATATAATATCGTGGACATAATTTCACATCTTATGAAATTTATTGACCTTTATCCTATAAGTATAGATTACTTTCAATTGCTACAAATTTAATGAGAGAATTGGGATGATTAAGGAGTTATGGTATATTTTTATGGAGTACAAGTCTAGTTTATGTTGTGTTATGTATGGAGAATTTAATATCTGTTTGTAATGTGTTTTAAGTGATTAATGCGGTTAAACGCCGAAACTAAGGCATATTTTATGCTGATATTTCATGTAGAATTGATGCTGTCACTTTAAAACATTTCAAAAGATTTTGGCGAGGTTTTTCAAACCGCAGGTATTGCTGCTATTTATTTTCAGAAGGAAACACTGTCTAATGGTTCTGATGAAGACTGGCATCGCACCAGTTGCAAGCGCTTAACCTTCTTGTTCTGCTGTTGGAGTATGCTGAAATAAATTTGTTGGTGTTATTCAATACCATCTTGTTCTTTCGTTGGAGTGTGCTGAAACAAATTTGTTGTGTTACTAAAAGAATACCCGTGATCTGGCTGACTTGCACCCGTACGAGCTGTGTTTATTCCCAACTTCCTTCCTAGCCTTTTTGCTTGGTTTGTGGTCGTAGTTCGATTTCAGTATTTATGTCTCCTAAACCTGACTGACATCTTTGAAGCAGTCACCAAAGCCGTAGACGAGGGTAAGGTGGTTCACACAACCTATCTAGATCTCGCCAAGGCTTTTGACACCATCTCCCGCTCTGGAATTATCGATAAACTCACTAAACTAGGTATAAATCCCTATGTCACAAGATGGGTTGCCAACTGGCTCACTGACAAAACCCACACTGTGAAAGTAGCAGACTCCAAATCCGACTTCAGACCAGTGACAAGTGGAGTACCACAGGGTTCAGTCTTGGGTCCTCTCCTGTTTGGTATCTACTTTTCTGAAGTACAGGCTAACACAGAAGGTCTTTGGCTAATGAAGTTCACAGATAGCTGCAAACTAGGAGCCATAATTGAAACTCCAAATGATGTGGACATCCTACAAAAGGGCCTCACTGAGACAGATGCCTGATGTCAAAGCCATGGCCTCAAGCTCAATGCCAAAAAGTGCATTGTCATCCCATTTGGTAAAAACTCTGTACCCATGAGCTACCACATAGGTGGTAGTCTACTTAACACTGAAAGTGTGATAAGAGACCTTAGGACACAGGTGGACAGTACTCTCTCCTTTGATAGTCACATCACCACAGTAGTCAGGAAATCCTTCTACGTGGCACACCTCATCACAAAAGGTTTCTCATCCAGGAAAAAAGAGGTCATTGTTCCCCTCTACTCATCACTCATTAGACCTATTATTAGAGTACAATGCCTCTTTTGGTATGTACCTCACAAGACATCTACAACAACTGGAAAGGCCGCAGAAACACCTCACAAAGAGGATTACCGGCCTCAAACAGATGCCCTAAGCAGACCGTCTCAAAAAATTCCAGCTATACTCTGTCGCATATCGCCTACTCAGGGGCAATCTGTGCCTAACATACAAAGCTATGTCATGCCCAGAGCTGTTGGACATGCTCCACTTAACAAAATCCCAGTCCCTCCAAGCTACACGGTCTAGGGACCTAAACCTTGTCACCACAAGAAATAGAACATGCTGGAGGGATAGATTCCTGTCCCAGAGACTTCCCATACTCTGGAACAAACTACCTATCTATGTCAAACAAAGTTCCTCATTAGCACTCTTCAAGAAAAATCTTGATGATTAGATGGGAAATAGGAAATTCACCTCAGGAATCACCTCTCTGGCTCTGCTCGACAGGGCCACAGGAAAATAATTTTTTTGGGTGGCGAAAGCCAGGGTACCTTTTTGGCTAGGCTTGTATAGGCCCTAGGGACGATAGCCTAGTACCTACCTATGAACCTATGAAATAAAATCAAACCACTTGCATTTGTACCAGGCAGCTTGCTACAGTTTATAGTCTGATCACACACAATAAGCACTATTAAAGTGTTTCAGCCCTGACTCAGCATTCATTTCTAGTCTTCTCCCCCTGAGATGGGCAATGTGACATAAGCCATTTACCCCCCCAACCCCTCCAGCACTCAAGCTGCTAGTCAAACTTGTGCTGTCTGTGTTATAGCTGAGGCTTCTTCCCAGCATGCAAGAGCTAGGGGTGATCTGCAAGTTTTTTTTTTTGACGAGAAGATTTTGATTTTCCATTTTCTGTAGAACCTTTGCAGTGATTTTTATATGAAGCAAGTGTAATAAAGCCACTCATTCTATTTATATTTTTTTGGGTGGAGGGACAGTAATTAACAGACATATTGTAGATGAGCTAAGAGGTGAAGAGTAGTTTGTCAGTTTTAAAGTTTTTGTGTGTGTGTGTGTGTGTGTGTGTGTGTGTGTGTGTGTGTGTGTGTGTGTGTGTGTGTGTGTGTGTGTGTGTGTGTGATGGACAGCTATGAGAGACTGATACAGCCATATGCCAGTGTACTTAAAATGGCTTGTGTTTTCTAACTTTACCCTTGTAAGGGTCCATATCAACTACCATATAGAGGTCTGTTTCTGTCATGGCTTAGTCCCAGGGACTTTTGCATTGGTCTTGTTTAGTCTGACAAGGAGACCTTTGCTTTGAAGTCAGTTTGACAGCTTGCTCAGACTGAATTCACACTGTTTTTAATGGCAGTACTGACAGGAGAGGATTTGTATGTAACCATGTTATCTTCCTGACTTGAGTTCAGGAATGTCATTCAGAAGTCTGAGTAAAGAAGCACAGCATTTAGGAAGCTCCTTGAGCAATTCTTAGGTTCATAGGTAGTTACAGGCATGCAGTCCAGACGACCATAGCGTAGCCTACCCCAAATTCCAAATTGTCACAAAGTACTGTCTAGTTAAGTGAATTGCTCAATATCAAACAGTAGGCAGATGAAGGCTAAGAGAATAAAACCCTCTCACAGGAAGAATCCCATTTAACAGCTCACAGCCGTACTTCTCTGTGGTAGCTGCTAACTGATAGAAAAAAAGAAAAGTGGCATTAACTCTGATCCTCCTGTGTCTTTTTGATTTAGAATTGCAGAGGCTGCGAGTAAGGAGCCACTTTTGATGTAAAAAAGGTCTGTTATGCAGGAACCTAATACAGTAGTGGTTGTGGTAAACAAGGTCAAATGCTGGAGTATGTCAGCTCTAAGGCTTCCCAGGGCAGTCATTGTGCTTCAGCCTATCCAGAAGCTATATTAGAATTTGTTTTTATTGTATATATTTGTTAACTGGATAATACTATTTCAGGGCTTGCCAAGGAGCACTGTCTGGTCAAGTGATTCACTCAAGGTCATATTGTAGGTAAATGGAGGTGGAAAAATTCAAACCCTGTACTCTCAACTAGATGAAGTACCTTTTTAACAGTTCAGAGCCTTAATCCTCTGCACTAACTACCAGACCATAATCTACATAAAATACCTTGTATATGTAGACATTCACAGATTTAGTGTGAATTAGTTTTTTTAAGCATCTTTACTATAAAGATAGATGAGGAAAGATTGGTCTGATCCATGAAGCTGTGCTTGGAAGAAGGAGTTTTGGAAGCTATCAGATTAAAGTAGCCTTCCAGTTGTGACAGTAGGTATGTTGAAGAACTGTTAAAATGGTTTCTTAGTATGCTTTAACAATTTGGTCAACTAAGGCCATAGTCCTTCCAGTCCAGGAGAAATATGTTCTGGTAGCTGTTATACAAGTTTCAGTATCATGTAATGTAATTTGTTTGAAATGACAATGAACTTTAAAGGGGAGAGGGGCTGTTATAGTAGGTGGTGGATGGTAGGCACCTGTAGTAGTTTTAAGAATTCAGCTAGAAAGGTTGCGTAGTGGGTGCCTTGGTAGGTATTAGGCATGCAGTCCAGGAGACAATTTAGGAGTCTAATCCAAATTCCAAGTTGCTCCAGAACAGTATCTGGTTAAGAGACTTGTTCAATGTCACACAGTAGGTGAATGAAGGTGAAAAGATTCAAAACCCCTGCCCTTGTCAAAGGAAATAGGTCATTGACAAGTCAGAAGTTTAGTCCACTATGATAACAGCCAGAATTTCAGCTCACTTTATCACATAGGGAAATGGTGGTATCTTTGGAAGTATATTTTGAGGCTGTACCATTGAGGGGAACTTACCTCTTTCCAGAAATCCCTTTTTTAGTGGAGTGTTTGCTGTGAAAGTAAATTGCTTTGTAACAACAATGAACTGCTTAGAATAGTGTCTGAGGGAAATGAACTTCTCTGAAGGGCTGGAAGGGATTTTTTTTTCTGAGATGGAGTAGTAAATTGAATCCTTTTTTCATTCACCTGCTTCCCTGTGTTTTTCTTGACGTGTTAATTTTGGGATAAATTTTATTTGCTTAGGTCTTTAGGTGACTTGTGAGATAATTTGCAACTGCAATGATATATATGGTTAATAATCCCGATGACCAGTCCACAGAGTTGCGGGGTAAAAGCGTTTCTGTGTGTTTTGGGCAGCGGTCTGTAAAGGTTGTTAGAACTGTCGTTTATTTAGAGTATTTCAAGTTTATGACGAAAGAGGAGAATGATTAAGTGAGAGAGGATGTATGATGGTGGATGCCATTTTGTCAGGTGTATTAGCAGTTATGAGATCTAGCAAGGAGTGATTATCCAAAATAAGGTTGTGTGTAGTAGATTCTTCAATTTTCTGATAAAAACAAAGATTAGAAAGTATTTATAGAATGCAATTTCTGTGAGATTAGAGTGAATTAATGATGTTATGTTGTCCCTATCTTGCCTTCTTTCTTGTTGGTTGGGTTCGGAGCTGATCCTCCGTTCCGACTCGGCCGTATTCTAATGCTTGAGAGCTTCCACTGGCTTGAGGCTAGACCCTATCCCATCATGCCTAGTGGGAGTTACCCAGATCTCATTTGCCGCTTGAAGCTTCAAGATTGCTGGAGACCGGCTCAGGCTAAGTTTTTGATTTTTTATGTTCTTTGCTCTAATATTGTAAAATCTTTAAGGAAGACTTTACTGTAGATTAGTAGTAGTTAGTGTTTGTTCTTAGGATCTCACCTAGCTCTGTTTTGTTGTTGTTGTTGTTCAGGCCATCATTTTTCCTTCAGGCCTACTAGCCTCCCTTACGAATCTGTTTTTAGTTAGAGAATTCACCCTTTGCTTTCGGCCCGTTTCAGTTAGAGGGTTTCCCTTTATTCCCTCCTTCTCCCCTTTCAGCTTAAGGAGTTAGCCGTTTAAGTCAGAGAGTCTCCTTGGTTGGGGGAGTTGTCATTTAACTTAGAGGCTCTCCCCCTTCCGTTACCTTCTTTAAAAAAAAAGAAAAAAAGAATTCAGATATAGTGCTGTTGTTTTTGTTGTTTGTTGTAGATTGGCATATTCCACCTTTCTTGATACTTGTAGCTGTGGTTTTGTTGTACTTGTTGCTGTTTGTACTTATCAATAATGTCCAAAGAAGCATCCAAAGAATCCAAGCCTTCTGGATTCAAAAAGTGTGACTCTTGCTCCCAGAAAATGTCCCTGACTGGCATACTAGCTGTGTTTATTGCCTGGGAGTGGTGCACCTGCAGGACTTGTGTTCCATTTGTCATGCATTCAGCGCTAGAGTCCTGCAGGAGAGCAAAAACAAACTCATCTTGAGAGGTTTATTAAAAGGGCCCTTTGACTCATCAGTGGAAGGGAATCAGGCAAGAAAACCAGAAAATCCTCCAAACCGACATCTTCATCAGTTCCAACCTCAGAGCCGTGAAAGCAGAAAGACAAATCTTCCAGTTCGTCAGATCCGAAACCTCTCTGGTCCGACAAGACTTTATCTCCTGTGGTTCCTTCAGTGTCTTCAGAACTGTCTAGAAGTCACAAAAGAACAAGGTCTCCTTCCTTTGAACTGGTGCGGTCTGCTCCACAGTCACTGCTTTCCAGTCTGTGGCAGGCAGTCATTGATCGTCCACCCACTCCTCTCGGTCGTCCAGGAGCCTTTCAGATGATAATGTGGAGAGGGTGGTGAAGAGGCTACTCAAGACACCGGCTCTTGCAAAAGTCTTATCGAGCCCAGCCATTATGGATGTGGAGCCGACTATACAACCCCCTGGATTGTCTATTCCTCCTTCGACTCACTTGAGCTCAGAGCTGGAGTACATGGAAGTCATTGTGGTGGAACAGTCTGTTCCGTAAACCTCCGATCTCTCGGTTCCAACATCCGCTCCGATCCCCTTGATACCACCTTCTATCGAGGGATCTGGGGGCCAACACTCCCTCGTCAGCTCTGAGGGCGTGAGCGCCATCGGACCCTTGTCTGGCCCTACTCTCCCTATTGGATCTTTGGCACAGGTGAGCTCGGCTCCCACATCAGCCTTGGAGCCATCACCCACTGTGCGGGAGAGGTCTCTCGACTCTTCTGAGCCAGGGACCCTCTCAGGCCGGGCTCGTGGTGCCTTTGAGATGATGAGGAGTGTGCTGTCCTCTCAGACAGCTCCTCCCTCAGCTTTAGCTGCTCCATCCTCTGTAGAGCCAGTGTCTTCCCTCTCACCACCCCTCCATTCTAAGCGTAGGGAACCAATGCCCCAGGGTGCCCCATTGGGTGACCCCTCCTTCTGAAACCTCCCCAGCGCACCCCTCTGAGGAGGTCTCTCGGAAGAGGACATGTAAGAGGAAACATTTGGACTCCCCTGAGTCTCTGACATCGGACATGGACTTGGAGGACTCAGAAGGGTCCCCACGGTCCCCCTCTGAGGATGTCTCATTCTCGGACATCCTGTAAGTCCTCAAGCAGAAGGCTGGCTGGAAGTCCCTTTCCCCTTCTGAAGACGAATCCGTGTACCTGGACACATTCTGTTCCTGACCCACTACCTGTTGGGTGTCTCTGCCCTTCGACCCACTGCTAGGGGTAATAAGTCGAAAGGCGTGGAGCTCCCTGGAATCGATGGAATCAGTTCCGTGAAGGGCCAGTAAGTTCATAACTGCATCAGATGACAAATCTTTCCTGACCAAGGGCGTGCCATTTGATGCTATGGTGGTGGCGGCAGCCACAAAGAAGGGATTAGCAGAAACCTCTACTTCTGTCCATCTGCCGAACAAAGAGTCCCATACAATGGACAGATATGGGAAGCATGTCTTTTCTTCAGCGGCCTTTACCCATAGGTCACTGAATTATTTATCCCATTTCACCTGTCTCTAGAGGGATCTCCTGAAAGAGCTAGGAGATACCCTACAGGATCCTACAGCTGCAGGAGCTATAGATAGAACTTCTCCTCAGCTTGCGACCTTATCTTCGGTAGTTAACTCCTCCATACGGCTTATTTCCTATGCAGCCGCATGGAGCAAGCAGGGCAGCAGGCACAGGAGTCGCCTTACGGAGACATTCCTGGATGCGCCTTTGCCAGTTTGCGGAGCCCTTCAAGTCCTCCTTTACCAACGTCCCTTTTGATGGCTCATCGTTGTTCGGGCCCAAGGTAAAAGAGACTTTCACCAGGTGTGAGCAGGATGGCAAGACTCTCTCTGCCATGGGAGTATGTTTTTCCGCACCTACTACACGTTATCCCAAGGGTCAAAAAGTCAGAAAAATGTGTCGGCAGAGTATAAACTCCACCAACTGGATGTTCATAGGCAGTTACGTTTTTACTTGCACAGGTCATAAGAACTCAGGAAATCTGACCAATTGTTTGTATCCTTTGCAGAGAATAGAAAAGGAGCTTCAGTCTCAAAAGTAACTTTATTGAAATGGCTTTCAGACATCATCACTTACGTCTATAACTCACAGAACAAACAGCTGCCAGTAAGGATTCAAGGACACTCAACCAGGGCCTTGTCTACCTCTACTGCCTTTCAGGCCAGGCTGCCTTTAGACTCTATTTGTGCGGCAGCTATGTAGGTTAATCCCCATGCCTTCATCACTCATTACAAAGTAGATGTGGCCTCCCGGAATAGGGCATCCTTTGGTTCCATGGTTTTGAAGAATCTGTTCCATTGAGCCACCCAAGAAGAAAGTGGTGGGGAAGCGGTCTCACCCAACAAGAAGGAAGGCGAGATAGGAACAACATAACATAAAGAAGTTATGTACTCACCATAACGTTACATGTTTATTGTCCTTGATCTTGCCTTCTTTCATCCCACCCTCCTTCCCCCTCCTGGAGGATCGAGAGTAATTATCCATAATTTGGCTATTTAGGCCTTGATTCCCTTCCTGCCTTATGGGTTGGGTAGACTAAGAGTTCTTTAGTGTTATGGGTTATCACAAACAAGATCTGGATAACTCCCACTAGGCATGATGGGATAGGGTCTAGCCTCGAGCCAGTGGAAGCTCTCGAGGTTTAGAATACGGCCAAGTCGGAGCCGAGGATCGGCTCCAAACTCGACCAACAAGAAGGAAGGTGAGATCAAGGACAACAAACATGGAATGTTATGATGAGTACATAACTTCTTTTTTTTCTCCTTGCCCCAGGACCTTGCCCAGTCATTCTTGAGTAGGAGTGAGAACCGGAAATCTCAGGGAGCTTTGCCTGACGCACGTGGTGATTTTTTTCCCCCTAGGGCGGGGGGGGGGGGGTAGTAATGGGAGATGCCGCCATCGTGGCAGAGGGGGTCATCAGAGTCAGGGAGACAGAGATACGTTCTCTGGTAGGCCCTTCCAGCACTCTCACAGTACCCAGAAGCCTGCCAAAGTATCACGAAAGACACATGGGTACAGTCGCTCATATCCAGGGGATACAGTATTCCTTTCTCCATGCCATCTCTCCCCAGAAAATGAAAATCCATTCCAGATATGCCACCCAATCTAAGGGAACAAGCAACCCTAGAAGTTCAAAGGTTGCTAAGAAAACGAGTCATCCAAGAAGTCCCCACAGACCAAATTGGATCCAGAACTTACTCAATGTTCTTTTTTAGTACCAAAGAAAACAGGGGACTGGAGGCCCATTTTGCATCTCAGCAGACTTAACAAGTCTGTCAAAAAGACAAAGTTCCCAATGGTGACACTGCAGTCCATACTTCCCTTCCTGGGAAAGGACAATTGGATGTGCTCCATCGATCTCCAGGATGCGTGCTACCTTATCAAGATGGACAGGAGATCCAGGAGATTTCCACACTTCTGGCTGGGAGCCAGTCACTACCAGTTCAGAGCTTTGCCCTTTGGCCTCACCACAGCCCCCAGGGTGTTCACCAAATGTATGGCAGTAGTCACGGCTTATCTGAGGTGTCTAGGATTCCAGGTGTTTCCATATCTGGATGACTGGCTCCTTACCGCCACCACTGAGCATCGACTAACCGAGGCAAGGGACACCACAATCTGCCTCTGCTGTCAACTGGGCATCATTATAAACTATGAAAATTCTGCATTGTTGCCCTGTCAATATATTACATTTGTAGGGGCAGATCTAGATACCAAAGACATGATAGCAAAATTGCCTCAGAAGAGGGTGTCGACCGTTCGACATCAGGTTGCAATATTAATCAGGAGGAAAAAGACTCAAGCAAGATTTGTTCTAAAAGTCCTGGGCTCAATGGCGGCAGCAATAATGCTAGTTCCCTTGGCACACTTCCACATGAGGTTATTACAGTGGCTCCTGTTTGCTAAATGGTCCATGCAAGATATACCCATGTCCCACGAAATTGTCATCACAGAGACCTGCAAGAAGGACCTAAAATGGTGGCCTCAATCTACGCAGCTGGCGATAGGCAGACCATTCATCCTCCCCCAACCAGTGGCCACATTGACCATGGACGCTTCCCCGATATGGTGGGGGTCATTGTCTGGGACAGACTGTTCACAGGTCTTGGCAACAACACAAGTACCACTTGTATATAAACGTCCTAGAGATGAGAACAGTGCTCCTGACATTGCAAGCACTTCACAGCTTTCTACCCACGGGGACGATTGCAATTCAGACGGACAACATGTTAGTGGTATGGTACATCAGCAAGTAAGGCAGAACCAGATCCTACACAATGTGTCAAGAGGCTTTAAGAGTGTGGCAATGGGCAATGTCTTCCCAACGCTTTCTGATTCCAACGCACATTCCAGGGAAATCCAACATGATAGCGGACAAGCTAAGCAGGGCTGTCTTTATGCCTCACAAGTGGTCCCTGAAGCAGGATATTGTGAACCAGATTTTTCGTAAGTCGGGCCAGCCTTGCTGCAACCTTTTTGTCACCTCCATCAATGCCAAATGCAGCAGCTATTTCACCCTAGTTCCCCCACCGGGACAATCACCCAGGGATGCACTTGTTCATGATTGACCCCTGGGACTTCTGTATGCCTTTCCCCTATTCCCTCTGATACCCAAGGTTCTTCAGAAAGCAAAATCGTTGGGTTGCAAGCAAATACTCATTGCCCTCTACTGGCCTCATCAAATCTGGTTCCTGTTTATATGTCCCAATCTTCAGGAGGAACCTTGTATCCTGGACCCAGTTCCATATCTGCTGGTGCAACAGTCGGGCACACGCCACCCTTCCTTACAGTCTCTCAAGCTGACAGCTTGGTTCCTCCAGTTCCCATCTTAGCCAGGCTTCCTGACATCTCTCCTGCAGTGCAACATATTCTAATTTCCTCTCACAAATCCTTAATGAGAAAACTGTATACTAGCAAAAGGAAACTGTTCTCATGTTGGGCAGCCAAAAATAGTATTGATCCTTTTACTGCACCTATTTCAAAGATCCTCAAATTTCTCACTGAAACATTTAACCAAGGAGCAGCAGCAGCAACTATCCAAATTCAGCTGTCTGCTATTGCCAACTTTCATGTAGGTGAAATGGGTTCCAACGTTATGTCCCACAAAGCTTTTCTGAAGGGTACTATCCTTTAGAGATCCCTGAATAAGAGAACCACTTCCTCCTTGGGATCTAAATTTAGTCCTAGCTGCCTTGATTCATCCTCAGTTCGAACCGGCTAATACTTGTTCTCTGAAGATTTTGACTTGGAAAACGATTTTCTTGATCGCCATTACCTCAGCTAGGAGAGTATCAGAATTACAAGCTCTATCCATTTGTCACCCTTATTTCATTTTCCACAAAGATAGGGTTTCTCTCAGAACCAACCCTTCCTTCCTACCAAAAGTTTGCTCAGAGTTTAGTCTGAACCAATCAATAGAACTACCTGTATTCTTCCCGGATCATGGCAATAAGGCAGAGTATAAACTCCACCAACTGGATGTTCATAGGCAGTTACGCTTTTTTTGCAGCAGGTCACAGGAAACTCAAATCTAACCAATTGTTTGTATCCTTTGCAGAGAATAGAAAAGGAGCTTCAGTCTCAAAAGTAACTTTATTGAAATGGCTTTCAGACACCATCACTTACGTTTATAACTCACAGAACAAACAGCTGCCAGTAAGGATTCAAGGACACTCAACCAGGGCCTTGTCTACCTCTACTGCCTTTCAGGCCAGGCTGCCTTTAGACTCTATTTGTGTGGCAGCTATGTAGGTTAATCCCCATGCCTTCATCACTCATTACAAAGTAGATGTGGCCTCCCGGAATAGGGCATCCTTTGGTTCCATGGTTTTGAAGAGTCTGTTCCATTGAGCCACCCAAGAAGAAAGTGGTGGGGAAGCGGTCTCACCCAACAAGAAGGAAGGCGAGATAGGAACAACATAACATAAAGAAGTTATGTACTCACCATAACGTTACATGTTTGTTGTCCTTGATCTTGCCTTCCTTCTTGCATCCCACCCTCCTTCCCCCTCCTGGAGGATCGAGAGTAATTATCCATCATTTGGCTATTTAGGCCTTGATTCCCTTCCTGCCTTATGAGTTGGGTAGACTAAGAGTTCTTTAGTGTTATGGGTTATCACAAACGAGATCTGGATAACTCCCACTAGGCATGATGGGATAGGGTCTAGCCTCGAGCCAGTGGAAGCTCTCGAGGTTTAGAATACGGCCGTGTCGGAGCCGAGGATCGGCTCCAAACCAGACCAACAAGAAGGAAGGTAAGATCAAGGACAACAAACATGGAATGTTATGATGAGTACATAACTTCTTTTTTTTTCTCCTTGCCCCAGGACCTTGCCCAGTCATTCTTGAGTAGGAGTGAGAACTCTACAGCCAATTTGTTCCGATCTGGGAACCCAGTCAGCTGTACATTCCTTGAAAAGACTCAGGTGGCAGGGAGCATGCCTGCTTGCTGATACTGAGAGGAAGCAGGGGAGCACCCCCTCCCCTCTTGATGGTGTCTCTCAGCTTGCATTTGCTACCTTCTGATGGGAAGCTAGTTTCCCCTTGGCTAGTTAATCCAAATGTGTCATGATAATGCAATATCAACCAGCCTGGAAATTCACTGGAAAAACACCTAGTACTTGCACTAGATATTACCCATGTGGAGTGGTAGAACCACCTTCCCCCCAGGATGGATGAGTCCACTGCATCCATTCTCTCTTATTCTCCCTGCCTGTAGTATATTCAGGGCAATAGCTAAGTGGGATAAGTCGATCCCTCCAATAACACAAGGTAGTTTAAGATTACCTGATTTGAAGGAATATTTTAGAGCTACACAGTTAAGGCTCATATACATAACACAAGCAGAAGGTTGTAATTCTGGAAGGAAAAAGATGATGTAGCGGGGGGGGGTTCAAGAAACAGAGAGAGAGTTGTATTTTGGATGCAGATCCTTAAGGAGAATAATAAGAACCGTACATAATATTATATTCATAAAGTAGCAGAAAGTATTTTAAGAACTAAGCCAACACAAGAATGGAGAAAGGAGATTTTGCCAGTACAGATGACTGCAAGAAGGGGTACAAAAAATAGGCAAGAAGGGGCTGGAATTTACTGGAGAAAACTGTCAAAGGGAACTGACGTATTGGGAGCAAGTAACTAGAAGGGAAAGGTAATAGAGTGGGATGAGGGCAAGAAGACATTTGGACTACAGGCTATAGACTGCCTTCCCTACCAGGAAGTAATATCAAAGTATAGGCAAAAAGAAAGGGATAGGGGGATCCTAAGTGGAATACCTGCTGTGTTGGGGGTTTTAGTAAAGTCTAGAACAGAATATTCTGTTAAAAGTGGATAATCAATAGGGCATCTAGAGTATTGCATGATAACTATAAGAGTCAAAGGAGGTTGGAAAAGATTGGGAAGAGAGACTGGAAAATCACTTTATAAGAGAACATGTATGTCTCCCAAGTATGCAGCTCAGTCCAGAATGTTGAGTATCTTTTCATTGGAAGTGTTTGCTTAGGTATTTTTATACCCCAGTAGACATCAAAGAATATTTCCTTGGGTAGGTAGAAAATGTTGGAGGTGTGATGAGGAAGAAAGAAGTAACTAGGGACATGTGTTTTTTGATGTAACAAATTGATAGATTTAAAAAGAAAATCACCACAGAGTATTCTGTCAGAAATATAGGGTGAGCAAATGGTTGTAACTGTGGATTTGATTTTTTAAGCCGGGACTCAGGATCTGAATTGCCTAAATATAGTAAGGCCTTATTAAGTTTAATTCTGTTGTCTGCCTAAAAAGCAATTACTAGAAAATTGAAATCAAAGTCTAAACCAAATATATTCATAGCATTGAATATTATAAAAGAGACTAAAAAAATGGAAGCATTCTAATTTTTTATATCCTGATGTTTTGTAAATCATATTAATTCCATGTCTCACTAACAGCAATAAACTCGTATCCCACAGAAAGTGCAAACAATTTTTTCACTTCATTTATTCCTTCAGCTTTGGGCATTACAGTATACACATTTTAAAGATCTATTACATTTCCAGTTTGTATTGAATAAATGAGTCTGCTCAAGTAATGAATCTTTAGAAAAAAGGAGCAAATTACATAGAAATAAATGGAAATTGTGGGAACAATACAGGCAGAATAATGTTCAGGAGGAGGAGTCCGGTTTAAGGAATGGCAGGAATTCAGCAGTTTATGTAATGTTGGGCTAATCGTAATTACAAACAAAGAAAGGAAGGGTGAGTTATGTATAATGTATATAAATGGGAACAAATGTTAATATGGTTTATTTTCTTTTCTGTGAATGCATGTTTGCCTGTATCATAAGTGATGATAATCAATGGAGGTGTTTAAGAAGTGAAAAAGGATGATATTCTAAGCTACTGATAACTGGGGACTCGCATGTAAGATGCACTGCTAGTCAAATAGCATAATTAAATATAGGATATATTACAGTTTCCTCTTTACCAGGTTAAGCTTCATTGATTATTTAGATTTGTTACCAAAATTAACTAGGGTTAAATCAACCTATAATAAATTTATTTTGCAGAGAGGTAGTAATGTTTTAAGGTATACACCACTAAATAAGATGAAAATGCAATTCTTGATATAATTGATTATTTTGAAACTTTAAATCTAAGGCTAGATTTATAATGGTTACCAAAAAGTATACATTTAATGTAACCTTTCTGAGTGACTAGGCAGCACAAGCATTGTGGTAGGGTTCTTGAATTTGTATGAAACCAGCCTCTAGAAGTTTGCATTATGTAAAATCCTTCCTTGCTTGCATTTGTCAGATTACTAGTGGTCAAAGGGAAAATTAATAATTGACTAAGACAACTGAGTTTTGCCTACAGTATTAAATTAATAAATATTTTGGAAAACTATACCTTTTGATTTAAAAAAAGTTTTCAAGGGATGGAGTTCATCTTAATTATTATGGGTCTAAAGTTCTGCCATGCTTGTTTAGCAATTGTGTTGATATTTGTTAGGGCCTCACATGAGTGGATCCATTTGTGCAGTAGAAACAGAAAATTTAATAGATCTTTAAAATGTTTTTATTGTAATGCCCAAAGTTTGGAGAACAAAGAAAGTGAGTTAAAATTTATTGCACTTTATGAGAGTTATGAGTTTATTGCTGGCACTGAGACATAGAATTCATCTGATTTACAAATAAAAGGATATAACATATTTGAATGTTTACTGACGAGTAAAAGAAGTGGAGGCAAGTTCTTATAAAGAATTTTGAGTGGAATATATAATAGTTGAATCTTATGGGATATTGTTACATGATCCTATAACATTGATACTTTGTTACCATACACCAACAAAGCATTTAGATATTCACTAGTATTTGTTTACATTAAATATGAATTTAGATTACAGAAACCTAGTACTGATAGGTGACTTCAGTTATCATACCATTAATTGGCAAGTAAATGAAGGAGGAAATAACTGTAAAAAAAAAAAAAAAAAAAAAAAAGCATTTATTGAGATTTTCAAGTATCATAATATTACACGATTGATTTTGGAACTGACTCAAGGTAGTAATATCCTAGATTTATTAAGTACAGGTAATTGTACCCGTGTTGGTGGTGCTGCGGTAGCATTGTCGACTCACAGTAAGACGCTGTCCGGTTCGATTCTCAGCTAGAGCGTCTTCTGTGTGGAGATATGTGTGAATGGGCGTACCTTCGTTGAAGGTTGTGCGTCAGGGCTGGCAATTCGGCACGTAAAAATCAACTACCAATCATTAGCGGACTGGAGTTCCGCTGTGGCGACCCCTAACCGGGAAAACCCAAAGACACAAACAAATTAAGTACATGTAATTCAATTTTAATTGAAAATATTCAGATTCTCCTCCTTTCAGATTATCTGATCATTTGTCTTTCTAATTTGAAATAGTTGCTAAGAGTAAACCAAGAGTATGGATCAAACATTATAATTATGGTCTAATTGATTATTGTCTGTAAAAGAATAATTTGCTGAATTTGGATTGCGTAGAGATGGTCAAGTCACTTAGTGGGGTTATGATAATATAGAATCTCTATTTTGTAACAGTGTAGCTAGGGCAACTTGCTGTAGAACAGTACATTCAAAAAAAATAATTTCCAGTATGGTGGAATTATAATCAAATAGATATATAACTGTAAAAAGAACGCTTCTTATGTTTACTGTAAATTTCCAAATAGGATTACTAAAAAGAAGTTAAGGTTGATAAGTAAGGCTCTATTGTCAAGTATAAGAAATGAAAAAATAAAACATGAAAATCCATTGGAAAATGATCACACAAACACCAAAAAATTAAGAAAGTACATTATTTTTTTCAGGAATGAGATAGATCACATTTATTTATTTATTTGACATGTGTTGACCGGGTAAAGTCTGACTGGACAGAAACCCATTTTCAGCTGTGGTCCGGGAGAAAAGCTCCAAATATATAAAAATAAGTAGATAAGTACACAGCGAAATAGAAGCTAGCAATTACAGTTAAGTTTCAGCATCAGTTAGCTGGGTAATAGTATAATAAAACAAGAGTTAGCAAATGCATGTAAGTTTCAGCAACAGTAAGATAAAATAAAACAAGAGTAGCTGGAGGTTACATTAAGGCCTGATAAGTTTACTTGCAAATCAGCTTAAAGGTGTAGATAGGTGAAAAAATGGTATAGAAGAGGCAGAATAGATTAAGTACAGTATTTTAGAAAAAAATATGTGAAGTAATGGATAAGTATTTGTAGGTTAGTAACTAGAAAAAGGGATACAGAGAAGATGATGTAGAGTTTTGAATAGGAGTAGTAATGGGGTGGTGATTGAGTAAGTAGGAAGGGGAATAGTAATGGGGTGGTGGTTGAGTAAGTAGGAAAGGGAAGATTAACAGAGTAGCAACAAAAGGCAAGAGGGCAGTATAGATGGAAGAAGTGAAGAAAAATAGGAGAAGGACTGGTATCTAAGTAGGATAGGGAGGGAGAAAGGAAGAAATGGTTACTATGGTTACTGGCAGACTAGGCAGAGTTGTGAAGTGGATTATGGAGACACTAGGCAGGGTTAAGGCAAGAAGACAGCCAGGTGTTAAGGAGTCTTTCTTTTAGCAGTTTTTTGAAATTGTAACTGTTTGTTATGGATCTGATGTCTAAGGGGATTCTGCTCCAGACTAAGGTCACTGTACAACTGTATAGGCTGTGGCCTATAGATCTTATAGGTTTATAGATATTCAAAGTAGTTGGTTAGAACTCCTAAGGGAGTGGTTATGGGATATAATATGTGATGATAGATGAGATGCATGGACAGGCAATAGGTTTATTTAGTATGAAATGTGTAAGAGCTAGCTGAGAGAGGAGGAAATAGTGAGGTAGTTCAAGCCAGTTTAAGGTTTTTAGAGATACAGTGGTGTGAGTTGTAGGGGTGATTGGCAGCAAATCTGGCAATTTTGTTATAGCATAGTTCAATTTTGGTTTTTAAGGTGGATTGTATGTTGGCTAGAATGGGAGAGGCATAGAGTGGGAAGTAGATAAGCATTAGCAAGAGAGAGTCTGGAGTCATTAGGAAGTTTTTGGATTTGTAGAGCAAGCCAAGTTTCTAGAGAGTTTTTTAATACAGTTGTGTATATGGAATTCATACTTAAGTTGATCATCGATGATAAACCAAGCAGTTTGATGTGTGGTACTACTTCTATCTTGGTATTATTAAGAGATGTGATAGTAAAGGTTGATTATAATGGGATTTAGTTTTTGGGAGAAATAGCAGTAGTTTAATTTTTTTTTTTTTTTGAGTTGAAGTTTTTTTTGTTATTAAGCCAGCTTTGAATAGAGTTAACAGATTGTTGAGTGATGGATTGAAGGTGTGGCAGATTGTCGTAAGAGCAGATGATAGTGGGGTAATCAGCATATTGTACAAATGTAGACCGAGGGCAGGATGAATGGAGACTGTTTAGGAAAATGTTAAGGAGAATAAGTCCAAGGATCCAGCCTTTGGGAACCCCAGTGTTGATTGTGAGGAATTGGGAATACGAAGAAAGCTACTTAACTGATTGCTATCGACTGAAGTTACCTGGATAACCAGTTGAGAGTAGGGTTAGAGAAACTGAGAACAGACATATTGGAGAGAAGTTTAGGGTGGGAGACTGTGTCAAAGGCTTTGGAGAGATCAGGAAAGAAGGAGGATACCAAATTATTGTTTTCCCTGGCTTTTATGATGGTATCTATGAATGAGAGTAAGGCAGTGCTTGTGTTGTGGTATGGGTGAAATCCATGCTGGGTTTAGGAGTGTAGATTTTCATAGAGAAGATAATCTCAAAGTTGTTTGTGTATGCATTTTTCAAGTTTTTTTGAGAGAGGGGACAGAATAGCTATAGGCCTATAGTTTGTGAATTCAGTAGAATTTCCACCTTTATGAAGTGGAATAGCATAGAATTGTTTCCAGATGGAAGGGAGTATAGATGTTTGGACTGACCTGTTGATCAGTAAGGAGATTGGGTAGGCTATGGAGCTGGCTGCAGGTTTTAGAAATTCAGTGAGTAGATTGTCTGCTGAGGAGGAACAAGGCTTAAGTTTAGACAGTAAAGATTTGATAAATGAGGTAGGGACAGGCTTTAGAGAAAAAGTAGCATTATTGTGGGCAATTGAAGAGGTGGAGTTTGACTTGAGTTGTGTTGATTGTGAGTTAGGGTGACTGTGGAGTCTATGAAGTAGGAGTTGAACTTTATGGTGGTTGCAAAGGGCGAGTCATTAGGACAAAGGTTTGTATGCTAAGAGAACCAGGGTGAAGAATCTTATTAATGGTTGCCCAGATTTTTTTGGATTTTTTGGGGGTGAATTTGTGGTTTGAGTTTGTAGTTTTTGTTGTCATTGAGGTTTTTTTTTTTGTTAAGTTCCAAAGTCATTTGTAGGTTTGTAGCTGGCTGTGAGATTACGGTTTTTAACCAATTTTTCCATACAGCATGTGCTGTGGTGGAATGGGATACCTAAGGTGCATGGAGATATTTCACTCTTCTTTTTCTGAAGGGAGGTAGGCTATTAAGAATATATAGGAATATGGAACTGAATTTTAGGACAGCATCATCTAGTGGTAGGCTAAAGAGGAAGGACCAGTTTATAGCGAAGAGTATGCTGCTAAATATTAGGATTAAAGTTGGTGAGACTGTGGCATTCTTTATATTTGTGTTGTCTAGCCTGATGGAGGGAAAGTCTTTGAACATAAGTTGGGAGGAGGTCACTGATAGAATCAGAGAGTGTTTTTGGGTTTTGGTACAGACTAGGATTGGAAACTAGGATCTAGTATAGGATGTTACCAGTATTTGTGGATTTGTTGTAATGGCTTTAGGAGGTAATAAGTTGAGTGTAGCCATAAATATTAATACTTGAAGGGAAATCAGTATTTAAGGTATTCCAGTTGATGTTGACATCACCAAGAATTAGTTTCATTAGAGAGAGAGTTGTTCCAGGAGGGACAATTTTCTAGAATGGGAATGTTTTTCCCTTGAGGGATATATCTTCAGGGTGAAAGTTAGGAGGTTTGTAGACAGTGAAGAGAAGGTAAGATGATTTGAATGTAGTATTGCTACACTACCAACTTTTTTGTGTAGTCTGTCAGAATGGATAATATTATAGCCAGGTGCAAGTATTTCAGAGCCAGGTATATGGGGTTTAAGCCAGGTTTCTCTAAGAATTACTATGTCAGGAGAGTAGAAAGCAATCCATGAGTGAAATTCACAGATTTCACATTTTGTAGAAGGGGCAGTGATTAATGATCATGAACTGATAGCTTATAAATTTAATTAATATTTTACTGCTTTTGGCACTGATATGAGTGAGTGATATTCTCAATCAGAAGAAGAAAGAATTGATTGCAAGCCAAAATTCTATAATATTAATGAAGAGATGTTGTTAAGAGCCTTAAATAAAATTAAATATGATTCATTGAGTGGACCAGATTGTATTCCTGGAATTTTGTTGGTAAATATAAAAGGTTGTTTAATGAGTATATTAACTTTGACATTTAATCCTATGATTTATCATGGACACTTGGAAGGAATCATTCCATCCATCCACAACCCCTTTTTCCCATTTTTTCACATGAGGTTGGGGTGTCACTTCAACAGTAGCAATCCTCTAGAGCTAAGGTTTATACTGCTGGGTGGCTAGCCCTGCCGCAGTTGGATGGAATCATTACTTACTCCAATTTTTGAATCTGAAGATAAGATGGCAGCACAAAATCATCGTCCAGTAAGTCTAATATCAATATTATGTAAATTCTTTGAGAGATGTATTAATGAAATCTTGCTTAAAGAAAATTGCTTGATATTTTTCAACATGTTTTTGAAAGGCCATTCCGCACTCACTCTTTGTCAAACTTTTATGATGTAATCTCTCTGGATTTAACCAAAGCTTTTGACATACTATCTTTTCACTCTATTGGACTTGGGTTTGGAATAATATAAGATTAATCATTGCTTATGTAGATGGATTCATAGTTGACTCAAAAAGAACATAAAGAGTAGTGATTCAAGGAAAAAACATCAGATCCATCACTGGTGAGATTAGGTACTCCTCAGGCTGTACTTGGGCCTTTGTTGTTTAATATTGTTTTTGCCTCTCTTCCATGTGGTGATCATTTTTAATTGGTTAAGTGTGCTGATAATTATAAAACAGTTTTTTTGTTGTTTTTTTTGGCTAATCATGAAGATGATTTCACTAATATTAATAAGTATTTACTATGCTTAGGTAATTCTGCTGGTACGGTTGGTCCCTCACTTAGTGACAAAAAGTGCAACATTATGTATTTTGGCAAACAAAAATTAAGATCTGTTACATTGTCTACATTTGATTTACTGGAAGTTAGTGACTGTAAGGATCTTGGTATAATGATTGATTCCTCTTTTTGTTTTGAAAGTTATGCAAGAGCCATCAGTAATAAGGCCTTGAGACAGATGGGTTTGATTCTCAAAAACTTTACAACAAGAGAGGTTACGATCTTAGCAAATTTATTTAAGATGTATTTCAGGTCAATTTTGGAATACAATATAGTGTTCTGTACTCTTAATATAATCAACAGCTTAATTGTATAGAATCTTTACAATGTAAATTTACAAAAAGAATACCTGATATTAAGCAGTTATACCCTTTATTATGGGTATATCAGGTATCAAGTTATATTATATAAGTTATATAAGGTGATTAATGACTCTTTTCTTTATTCTTTATTGGGTTTGGAAGTGTTTGATCATCCAAAGATGTATATACATAAGAAGAGAACTTGTTATTTAACACACAGGATGGCACAATTCTGGAATAAGTTACCTGAACATATCAGAAGTGCAAATAGTCTAGTAAAATTTAAGAAGTCTCTGAATAATTGGGCTGGGACTATGGTGTTTGATACAACAATCACTGAGATAGTGTTCCTTGAAAGCCGTAAGGCTTGAACACTTTACCTAACGTATGAACTTAGAAAATATTTGGAGTGAGAGGAACAATGGATGCAGATGGGGATAAAAAAGATTTTACTTATTACTCAGGGAAACATGGGACATGGATGAGGTTAGCCAGATACTATATTAGTAAAGAACACTTATGCCTGTTAAATATTTCAAAAATGCATCAAATTTTCTTGTTGGCTCACACTCCAATCTAACCAGGATTTAAAAAGAAAGGAATAGTGTACTGTGAGAGACAATGAAATTTACCAATGTACCTACTGAAAAGGATTCACAGATTAATCTTAAACAGGAAATTCATGTAGCCAAACAGAGAGATAAAAATGCAGATAACCTAACTGAAACATAGGATGGATTTAAGGTACAAATTATAACAAGCAGAAGGACATGTGGGAAACTAGTTATGAAAAATAGTTGCAAGTAGAAAAAAAATGTAAGATACCCAAAAGTACAAAAGGGAGGTATAGTGGAGTCACTGGTGCATTTGGAGTTGTTGAAGAACACGTTTGATTTCTTGGAAGACCTAAATGAGTTCAGAGCTAAGGCAGTAAAATATTTGTTTTTTGAAAACAATCTGAGGATGACTAAACTGTTATCACAAGACAGCAGAAGGTGGACAGAATAATATCTTAAATTAGAGGTCAGTGTACAGGAAAATTAGCGGAAGATCCAGATAAGATATTAGAGATTCTGTGCCTAATTGTGTACTGCTGAATGGGAAGTAGAATGAAATGAAGAAGAAATGAAACAATATCTGAAAGGAGTTTTGTTACCAAAGTTTACAGAGGATGAATATGAAAATCTGACTAGGGAAATAGAGGAAGAAGAGGGAAAAGAAAACATCAAAACCAAACAGTAAGGAATACATTAGGAACAGATGGAGTACAGACTGAAATATGGAAAAAGATAGAAGAGGAGATAACTTCAGGCATAGCTCAGTAACAACCATACTAAAAGGCTGGTCAAACAGGATGACGGGCTAGTGTTCCTCCACATGATGATAACCACAATCAAAGTCTTGTGCCATATCCTAGCCAAGTATAGATCACCCTTCATGTCCCAAGAAGACTGGGAATTGTACACAGCCTCAAATCTACAGGCACAGAGTTGCCTAGACTTGGTAAATACAAACATCCTCAACCAAATAGTGAATACACCCACTACAGGCTTCAACATACTGTGCCTCATACTCACAAATGTGAGAGAACACCCCTCCCAATGTCTTGTTCTCCCTGGTTAGGTTCGACCATGAGGCTTTCTCCTTTGAAATCAAACTCAACTCCGTAACCCCAGTAAAACCAGTAACAGAAACTAGTCCAAGGCAAACTACCTCTTATTAATTGATGGTTCGTCAAAATTCAGTGCCCCTCCTTGAGAGCAAGGCAGCTTATGCTGAATTGCTGTCAAAACCTGTATACAACCATGTCATTGGCTACATAGCGGGTGCTGTACGTACTAGTACTAAGCCCAGAACTAGCCCCAGAAACAAACTGCCCTGGTGGCATCCATATTAAACAGGATATACAGCAAAAGGAAAAAAAATGGTGGCAAAAATCAGGAAGAGTAATTCCCCATAAAGATTAAAAACACAATTATGTCAAACAAAGCCAGGTTTGAGGTGAAAAATAACCATAAGGCTTCATTATATGTGTCAGAAACCTCAAGAGCAGCACACAGCAATGTGCTGGATTGGTGGTCAGTTGTACAACATTCACCAAGACTGGCAATATAGTCAACCTGTTGGTGGACAAATTCAGTTCCAACTTTAGCCCCGCTCACCCCAACCACTCCCCAAGAAATATGTTCAGACATAATCCTTCCATATAACTAGGAAGCATGTACTGGCTGAAGCTCACTAAAGCGAGGAACACAGCCTCAATGGTCCTTGATAATGTCTGGGGATTACTCTTGAACAGTCTAAAATATGACTTATTAGAGCCACTGGAGTGGCTATTTAACTATAGTCTTAAAACAGGCTTTGTGTCAAGAGAATGGAGAACTGTGATGTTCATCCCCCTTCATGAGGTAGAACATTCAACATATCCTGGAATCTGTAGACCCATTAGTCTGCCTAGTCTTGTTTTCAATGCCATGGAAAGAATTCTCAACAAGGGCATAGCTGAACTCCAGACACTGTAGACGTCTGAATTTGGCTTTGTCAAAGGAATGTCATGCATACTGAACCTGGTGGATGACTTTGAAAAGGTTACTAAGACAATGGATGAGGGGAAAGTGGTGCATACTGCCTACCTAAATCTGACTAAAGCATTTGATAGAATACACCACTCAGCTGTTGTCAACACATTTACTAAACTAGGCATTAACCCCTTTATAACACCCTCGATAGCTAGCTGACTCCACAGCTGGGACAAAAGAGGTTAGTATCGGTGAGGCCACCTCCACAGAAGCCAGTAACCTGTGGAGACCCTCAAGGCTGTGTGCTGGGTCCAGTCCTCTTTGGTATCTACTTCTTAGAGGTCAAAGCCAATATCGAATGCCTTTGACTGACCAAGTTTGCAGATGATTGCAGTCTGGGAGCAGTCATTGAATTCCCACAAGATGAGAATACCATGGTAGAAGGTGTGACACAGACAGACACTTGGAGCCAAAACAAATGCCAAGAAATGTATCATGTTACCTTTTGGGAAGTTGGCCACCTGGGTAGCTACATCATCAGTAAAACACCCAAAAAAGTGGATTCACTAGTCAGGGATCTGGGAACTCATGTATATAGTAACATAGCCTTCACCTAACATGTGTCCAGTTTAGTAATAAAATTCATCTGTGGTGTTCAACTTATAAGTAAGGATAGGGCATCTAATTCCAGAGAGGTCATCATATCACTGTACTTCGCCCTCGTCAGACTCATCATATAGTATAATTCCCCCTTCAATATGCACCTGACCAGACACATACAGCAACTGGATTGTCCACAAAGATTCCTTAAAAGAATACAGGGAGGGAGTAAACCAATGTCCTATGATGATCACCTCAAAGTCCATTTTATTTACTTGATATCATAGAGACTTCTGAGAGGTGATCTTTACCTAGCATACCAGGTATTCCTGGACCCTGTTTTGATGAACATTTGGCACATCCGCAAAACAAACAGCATCAGAGCTACTACAGCAAAAGACTTAACTTTTGCTTGCAACATAAATAAGACATGTTGAAGAGATAGATCTTTTCCAGAGAATAAGAATTCTCCAAGAAACATTCTGTCCATCCACTTGAAGCAGCGTTCCTCCCTAACCCTATTTAAATGCATCTTGGACAATAGATGGGTAATTGGAAATTCACCCTGGTTTGGTATCTATGTCTCTGATGGACAGAGACAGTAAATCACCTCCTATATAAATCAAATTTCTGGGTGTCAGTTGGGTTACACAGCTAGACCCTAGTGGTCATTAGCCTAGTATATCACTACAAGCCTATAAAGGGGAAAATATATTCTCTTCAAGGAATACAGCAGTTGTGGTAGTTATGCCAGAGGAATGGAGGGATATGACAGACCCAAGGTCCACTAGGCAGATTTCATTTCTAAATCATTATTGTAAGGTTTTTACAGCAATGTTAGCTAGGAGGCTAGAGAGGATTCTACTCAGATTAATAGCTCTAGGCCATTGTTGGTCTGTGGGGTGTATGTAAACATTTGACAGTATTACTAAAACACTGATGATACAAAAAAGATGCAGAAATGGAAGAGAGAATGTTGATGATGATAGAGCTGGATGCTGAGAAGGCATTTAATAGAGTTAGCTGGGGGGTTCTAATGAAGACTATGCAGGTAATAAGATTTACAAAAAATGGGCAGCATTAATCTTTAGGTACTATGAGAAGGCTGCAGCAAGGATAACATGCAATTGAAAATTATAAGATGTAGTAAACATAAAAAGAGGGACACGACAAGGTTGCCCACTATCTCCACTTTGTTCAGGCTGTACTTAGAACCATTGGTGAGAGAAATAAGAAGATCACAGACAGCAGGTTACAAATGGGGTAAAATGGAAGAAAAATAGCTCTGTCTGCAGAATGATGTACTTTTTTACACATACAGAAAAGGATTTAATCATCATATTTCAAAAACTCAGAAGGCATGAGAAGTTGACAGGATACAAAATAAATTAAAGCCAAATCACCAGTTTTAAATCATCCCCCCACAGAAGACTCAATGTAAGAATTGACATTTCTTTGGGGACACCAGTAAATATAGGAATATGGCTAAAATTAATGTGTACAGGCAGCAGAGGAAATTTGGGCTGAAGTAGTGCAAAATATAACTGCAAAACTAATGTTAATTATGGATCTGGATATTAAAATCCTGGCTATGTAAATGCTTTGGGCACCTCCTGGTCCTCTGTGAATCACTCATATTGTTATACTCCTCCTTGTGAAATATGGACTGAAATCAAAAAAGAAATATGCAGATTTATATGGAAAGGCAAAAGAGAAAGACTTAAATTGGTACAATTTACTTTGGCAATAGAACAATGAGAGTTAGAACTACAGTAGATATAGGGATACTACAAAACCACACAACTAAAATGAATATATAGGGTGCAAGATGTAAAAATAATGATGGCACAAAGGGGGGGGGGTTCTACAAATTGACAAAAGAGTGAGGCTTTGGCAACTTTGTGCAAAGGAAAGTAACATATGTATGTGTAAAACTATTTTAGTCAAAATTTTCCCCAAGTACTTGCCTATAAGAAAATTAAAGTGTGGAAAGAATGAATATTGCAAACAAGAGAAGAGAAGATAAGGAAAGGTAATAACAAAGACCAAGATGTTGCACTCATATTGAGAAGGGAAAATAGAGAACCATACTATATGAATAAAATACTGAGAAGAAAAATACAGATTGATATATATGGGTTTGAAAATAAAGTATAAAGAAATACATTGTCTACCAGAAATAATTAGTTACTTTATGTAAGCTAGAGCAGATTTTCCACATATGAGAAATTTAATAAGGAGAGCATACAAAGAAAGGCTGGCTAGAATTATTGTGATATCACTACTTATTAACTGTAAGGGAAATTGGAGTAGTAAACAAGATGGGTAGATTTTAGAGACAGAATGTTTGGAAATGTGTATTAATCTTGGGTACACACAAAATCAGGGAAATTTGTAGTATTTGCATGGAAGTGTTTGCTCAGATATTCTTACTCACCAGAGGTATTAAATCAAATATTTCCCCAGCTCAAGGGATTTTGTTGGAGATGTACATATAGAAAAAGGGGTGACTGGGAACATATTTTTTGGGACTGTCAGAAACTACACTCATTCAAAGAATTGCAGGGCCTGATAAACAACATAGTGTAAGGTCATTTAGCCCTCATAAAAGAAACGATGATGATAGTGTTAATTTGGGTGAAAGAGCCATACCCAAAATATGTGACAGTGTTGATATATTTCTTCTTAATACTGAGCAAAAAGGCAATTACATGAAAATGGAAAAGCGTAAAGGTCTGTGGTTTCAGGGTGTAATGAATAGTATGGATCAAATAAGTTTGATAGGAAGGCCATTTTGGTGGATTAGAAAGGTAAAGCCCTAACTACAACCTGGGTTCATTAAGTGCCTAGGATGTCTGAAGGTGCAACAGGGAGGAATGGGCCTGTGTTGGGGGGTAGAACACTTGTGATGACGCTTCTGGTGAGCATGGGGAGACAAGGAAAGGAAAAAGTTGATTGTGCTTCCATCTGGTGCTTTATTTTTTTTTTTATATGGCCAGACAGCCAAGCTCATGAGATGGCCCTGAGATCCACAGCTGGTTCAATCAACACTGAAGTAAGTCTGGGGTGTGGGGGAAAAGGATAGTGGTAGACCCGGCATGGACGTGTGCACCAGGGGGCTGGGTTGGTATAAATGAGCTCTGAGGAGACCCAAAAAAAGAGAGTTTGAAAAGAAAAGTATAATGGAAGCTAATGAGAAATTTATTAAGAAATGAAACAGATGGAATTTGAAAATAAAGTATAGAGGTAACATGGAATATTACAAAACTCTTGGGATAGAACTGCATGGCACTATTTTGGTGAAATCATATTAACAAAAATGAAGTATTAAGTGATCAAGGGAATGGTATAATGAAAGTTAAATAAGAAGGTTTGGGGTTGAATTCTAAGTACTTTATGCAATAATTTGCTAGAAAGTTGAATAAACATATTGTATACAATATTGAAGATGCTAAATTATATAGAAACTTTTGTATCTATAGTGAGCAAGTTTAGAAAGAATAAATAAAGCTGCTGCTAAAGTGGAAAATGGGACACAAATGTTGACTTGATTTTGGATTGAATTAAAATAATTTACTGATGTAACAATAAATGTAAATCCTGGCTTTATGGGCCATCTGTATAACCTATAATTTACAGTTGGTTACAGTGTTGATTTACTTTTATGCAGTATCTGGTCCACTCTCCAGGATATGGAAAATGTGCACCATGCATTGGGACTGTACTATTTGTAAATTACGTTAAATGTGTTAAAAAAATTAGAATCCAATTAACAGTAAAAAAAAAAAATGTGACACATGGTATTGAGTTAAAATATGTGCTGGTGCTTATATAGCCAGTTTTCTTCTTAGTGATGATGTAAAATGACTTTGTGTACTGGAGGGAATAGTGAATATTTGAAAGGGATAGTAGGGGCGAGGCATAATGTGATATAGCAATATTCCCGAGTTCAGGGTAAGTTAAAAGCCTCCTTTTATGAGAATGCAACATAAATAATAATGCTATTAGTCTGCGTATACAAGCATGTATCAGGGAGATGGAATTAGTGTTTGCTCTGATAGGATCTGCTATCAGCTGTTGAAGTAGGGTAGGGTAGCATGACCTGCTAGCATTAGGATGTAATCATAGATCAATGCCTGGCAGCTTGACACAGTGAAGCTACCATGATTTCTGTAAGCTTACACTCACAGGATGAGTCTGGAAAGTAGAAAAGCAAAGCACAGGGTCTAAGAAGAAAGAACAGAGCAGGTTGGTAGCACTCAGCTTACTTTCTCAGAGTGATATAAAATAATTTTTAAGCAGATTTTATTATATTGGCTAAAATATCATCAAAGTTATGTTTTCAGGTAGAAATTACTGTGCAAAATATTATGGAGGAATAATATACAGCGCCAGATTATTCATATAGGCTAATTATACAGTGAAGTTAGAGTGTGAAGCTCTGTGTGGAAAAGCTAAGGAAGGCGGAGTCTGCATTTTTATGAATGATAGCTGGTCAAAAACTCTAACATTGTGAATGAACATTGCTCTGTAAATGTGGAATTTCTGATACTGAAATGCAGACCTTTTTTATGTGCCCAGAGAACTAAATGGTGTCTGTAGCAGCTGTATATATACCGCTGAGTGCTAACATCACTGAAACACTAAATATACTGCATAATACTATATGTGAGCTGCAATGCAAGAATTGACTGTGCATTTATGATAGCTGGTGACTTCAACAAAGCACATCTCAGGGAGGTGCTACCCAATTACTACCAAATTGTGGATTTTCCCACAAGGGGAGCAAATACTCTGGACAAGGCTTACACTAACATAAAACGGGCATACAGAGCTGTACAACAACCAAACATGGGTGGCTCTGATCACATCTCCATAAAACTAATACCAGCTTACAAACCTGTCTTGATCAGGGATAAGCCCACTGTGAAACTAATTAGGGTCTGGCATGAAGGAGCCATGGAAAGTCTCAGGGACTGCTTTGAAACCACAAACTGGGATGTCTTCATGGAGGCAGCCATAGTGAATAATCTGGTGAACATAGATGAATATTCTGAGACAACTATGGCTTGTATATCCAGATATGTGGAAGATGTAACGAACATCAGAAATATTAAGGTAAGAGCTAACCAAAAACCATGGCTAAACAGCAAGGTGTACAAGTTGCTGAGGGCAAGAAACACTGCTTTCAGGGCAAAGTATAAGAAGGGTCTGTGTGTGGCAAGGGCTAATCTAAAAAAGGGTATCAAGGAAGCCAAGCGGGAGTATGGAAAGAGGATACAAGGATGCTTCAAGAAGGTGAAAGACTAAAGAAGCCTGTGGCATGGTATTCAACAGCTAACTTGACTACAAGACCAAGTCAGCTCAGTGTGATGATTACATTGAATTTCTGGACAATCTAAACACATTTTATGGCAGGTTTGAAGAGAAAAACAGCCTGAAGGCTGTAAAGCTTCTCAGTGACCAAAAGAAGGCAGTACTTAACTTCAGTGCTGTGGATGTAAGGAACCAGCTGAAAAAAGTGAACCCCAGGAAGGCTGCTGGCCCTGATAACATTCTGGGGAAAGTATTGAAAGGTTGTGCAAACCAACCCAGTATAGTCCTGATGGACATCATCAGTACCTCGCTTGTCCAGGAAAAAGTACCAAAATGATCCCTCTGCCTACAAAAGCCAACCTCACCTGCCTAGGTGATTACATGCCAGTGGACCTTGCATCAAATGTAATTAAATGCTTCAAAAGACTGGTTAAAAGGCATTTGACTACAGTACTACCCCAGTCCTTTGACCCACTGCAGTTTGATCAACTGCTGATGCCATTTTGATGGCACTTCAACTCACATTGGAGCATTTTGAAGAGAAAAACAACTATGCCAGGCTGTTGTTCATAAATTTCAGCTTGGCATTCAATACGGTGATTCCAATGCAGCTTACAGAAAAGCTAATCAACCTTGTCATAAATAAAGGGCTGTGCAACTGGATCCTTGATTTCCTAATTGGAAGACCACAAAGGACCTGTTTTGATAACAACACTTCAGGGAGTATTACAGTCAACACCAGAGTCATCCAGGGCTGTGTGCTGAGTCCTCTACTGTTCACAATCCTTACCCACGACTGCTCTGCGAAAGCTAGCAACAACCACATCATCAAATTTGCTGATGACACCACAGTGGTAGGACTCATAAGTGGCGATGACGAGAGTGGGTATAGGAATGAGGTCAACGCCCTGATTGAATGGTGAAATAACCACAGTTTGGACCTGAACATCAATAAAACAAAATAAGTCATTACTGACTTTAGAAAACCTCTGCCATGCATGTGCCCCTCAAGATCAATGGTGAAGAAGTAGAGAGAGT
This sequence comes from Protopterus annectens, assembly GCF_019279795.1. Taxonomy (NCBI): domain Eukaryota; kingdom Metazoa; phylum Chordata; order Ceratodontiformes; family Protopteridae; genus Protopterus; species Protopterus annectens. The sequence continues at coordinate 90,966,465 of NC_056742.1, forward strand.
CCAAACTACAAAGTTCCTGGAGGTACATATATCAGAGGATCTTTCTTGGAGTACAAACACAGGCCAGCAATTAAAAGCCCACCAGTGTCTACACTTCCTAAGAAGGCTTAGAAAAGCAAAGCTCTCTAGGAATGCTCTAAATACCTTCTACAGAGGAGCCATTGAGAGCATTATCACCAGCAACTGCACTGTATGGTTCGGTAACAGCACAATGGCTGAAAGGAAGACGCTGCAAAGAATAATAAGAACAGCAGAAAAGATCGTGGGCACTAGTCTTCTACCTTACAGGAGCTCTTTGAACTGAGATGTAAAAAGTGGTCCCGCAAAATATTTTTCATCCAGTGTATGGTTGGTTCAGTAAACATGCTTCTGGTAGAAGGTTACGGAGTATCCACTGTAGGACCGCCAGATTCATGAACAGTTTTTATCCAACTGCAGTAAGACTCGTTAATGCAGACATAAATCCGAATGTATCAAAATATAATAGAGTGTTACACTCTCATTCTTTTTCTTTTTTTCCCATAAAGTAATTCTATTTATTTATTGCAAACTAAAATTAATATATTCTCATTCAAGTGCAATTCCAGTCACTTCCTTATGTGCAATATCACCCAGTCTCACCTCTGTGTATAGTGTACTTTTCTTTTCCTGTGTTAATTATATAGTAGTCTGTGTTGTCCAGTGTAATAGTGTACAAACGTGCATCAGCTACTTAGATATTTAGTTTTGTATTATAGTTATTGTTTATTCTTTAATATCTATCATGTCTGTCTTTTTGTGTTTGTTTTCTCCTGTTTATTGCACTTTAAGTTACTAATTGTTGCAAATTGTTTCTGTAGGCTACACACTAAAGTGCGCTAGCCGATTTACAGCATTTATAGCATTTACTGTCTGTTTTTTTCCTTGTCTCTGTAATAAAACAAAAAAATCTCTTGTTTTCCCGCCTTACTGAACTAGAGTAGTCCAGTTTCAGAGTTGCTGATCCCTGGGCTTTGTTTTTAGTTCCTGTTACTGATCCATTGCCTTATTAGGAAGGAGGGAAGTTTCTTTGCTTACCAGTGGGAGTGGGAAGCACTGAGCGGCCTTTTTGTCCGATTTGGTGAAGTTTCAGCCAGAAACTAGTAGTCCATTGGTCGCTTTGGGCCAATTCCTAGCTCCCTTCAGCCCCTGCTATAAAACACGCTAAACGCTGTGAAGCGATTTAAGCGAGTTACCACTGTTGCACACAAGAGCAGCAGCGGTTAAACAAGGTTAAACTATTTGGGCCATCTAAATTCCACTCTTCCAATTTTCCTTAGAACTACCTTCCTCGAGCTGTACTGCTGATCTAACCAGCATATCCTATAACTGAAAAGTTCATCTCTACTTGATTCCCAAGTAGACTATTCTCTATCTGTAAAGCCTAGCACTTACTCCTACAGTACTTGCACCTTGATAAAGCACTCTTATTATAGATAGTACCCCACCAGCCTAAAACCCACTTCCTCCCGAGTCCTTTGAAAGTCTCTTTATCTACTACTTCTAGTATGTTGAGGGATCAGTTGCTAGTGTCCTCTCCAGCTCAACTGGTGAACCTGGGAATATTGAGGCAATGTTACAATTGCCTCATGTACACAGACAATCCTCTCCTTCTCCCACAAAACACAAATACATGCGAGAGATGCAACTATACGGCCAAACTGGAGGCTGAGCTCTCTCAACATAGGACTGGCAAGACCAGACAGGAGGAGAAGGTAACCACACACAATACATACCCAGTCACACATGGTACCATCACAACTTCAAATCATACACATACTCACACAAAGACATACTCGAGGCTCTGATCAAAAATTTACCAAAACAGCAGAGGCCACCAAAGCAGACACCCAAACAACTACCACCTCACGACCCAACACATGCAACACATAGACCACACAGTCAGAGTGTCAAACAGTCACAGCCCTTAAGGCCAAACAAAATGCCAGACACACTTGTCATTGGTGATTCCATAGTCATACACACTGACGTCCCGCTCACCAGACTGAGTAAAGAGAAGGTCACAGTAAGCTGCCTGTCGGGCGCTAGAATCCGCCACATAACGCAAGCACTCAGGTCTCTCAACAGCAGGTACAAGTATGACTCAGTCATTGTCCACGCTGGTGTCAACGACCTGAGACGTACCTCCTTGGACTACATGAAAAGGGACATCGAGGAGCTCTCTGATTATGTAGCCCAGGCAGGTATGACCCTGACCTTGAGCAGTATCCGATCTTCACCTAGAATGATGCCACAATACAGTGATAAGATGATCAGCTTTAATAATTGGCTTAAATTCTGGTGTCATTCAAAGGGGATCCAATGTCTGTCTGCCTGGGATGACATGCTGGACAAGCCACGCTGCTTCGCAAGGGACGGCTTGCACCTGTCACCCCTGGGCTTCCGGATATTGGCAAAGGCTCTTGCCACCCCATAGTGCCTTTTTAGGCAAGGCTCAAATTCTAAACCTACCACCCTAGAACACCAAAAGGAAAAAACTAAGGGTAATGCTGCTCAATGCCAGAAGTCTCAATCTCAAGATGCACGCACTCGAGGCCCTTCTCAATATGGAGAACATTGATGTCTGTGCTGTGACAGAAACCTGGTTCAAGGCTCCTGAGAGCACCCCAGCACTAACAGGTTTCACCTCATATCATGCGTTCCGCCCCAAAATCCGGACAACACCAAGAAAGGAGGGGGGGTGTCCATATTCATAAAGGACACCCACACCTCAAGGTTGGTGGCAACGCACGATGCATCGGAGACCAGCCAGGTGCAATTAACCATAGGCAAGACTGCTCTGCAATTTGTAGCATGTTACAGGCCACCCTCTCAAACTCAGGAACCTCACATGGCCTTCCTGAAAACATTGGAGGATAAATGTATCTCCAAACACCATCATACTAGGTGACTTCAACTACCCTAATATAGACTGGGAACACTACTCAAGCCCGAACACTCTAACCCAAAGATTCCTGGAGTTCATAAACTCAAATGCCATGGAACAACTAGTCACCATCCCCACAAGAGGAGAAAACATACTTGATCTCATCATCACGAACATGGGATCAAAATGTTCAACACCGAAGTATACCCCTCACTGGTGAGATCAGATCATAAACTAATCTCGCTGGAGGTCCTCATCCCGCCCCACCTGAAACAAAAAGACCACAGTGAAAAACTTCTCAAAAGCCGATTTCACACTTCTAAAAACTAGTGTGGTCTCCTTTAAGGCCCCTGAGCCAGTGGTAAACATTACTCAAACCGCTGAATCACTTACAAATGCCTTCTACCAGCACCTACAGGACTGCACGGATCAGGCAATCCCAAACAAAACTAAGACTCTCTGTACCAAAGGCAAGCATCCAGTCTGGTGGACCCCAGCCATAAACAAGCTCTACAACAAAAGGAGGAAGCTACTACAAGATAGAGCAAAATCCTTGAAAGGTAAGACACCTTTGATCATTATAAGTAAAAAACTAAGAGCTCTCATAAAATCATCCAAGGCAAATTTTGAGAGGAAAAATCGCCAAGGACTCTAAAGAGAATCATAAGGCCTTCTTTAGCTATGTTAGAAACCTAGGAGGAAACTCCCAGATATGCTCAGAATTAGTTCAAAATGATGTGAAAATTACTGAACCTACACACATTGCCAACATACTGGCTGACAGGTTCAGTGCAAACTTCTCCCCTCCCCAAAAGGAGAGATATCTATTCCAGAGGATTGTAGCCCCCCAAACATCTCCAACGCCCAGGTGAGAACTGCCCTCACTAAGGCAAAAAACACAGCATCCATGGGACCGGATGGTGTCCCCGGCTGTGTGCTTCACAAACTCAACGAGGAATTAAACCCACAGTTAGGACAGCTGTTTAATCTTAGCCTCACCTCAGGATACGTACCCAAGGAGTGGCACACGGCGACTGTGGTCCCACTTCATAAGGGTGGTGCCTCCACAGACCCTGGAAATTACCGCCCCATTAGCTTGACAAGCCTTATCTGCAAAGCCATGGAGAGGATCATAATGGAACTCATAAATAAAGACATAGGGAACTTGCAGACTTTGGATCCAACCCAGTTTGGCTTTGTCAAAGGCAGATCCTGCCTCTTAAACTTGGTTGACTTTTTCGAGACAGTCACCAAGGCCATCGATGAGGGAAAGGCAGTCCATACAGCCTACCTCGACCTGGCAAAGGCCTTTGACACAATACCCCACTCAGGTATCATCGAAAAACTCATCAGCTTGAATGTAAACCCATACATCACAAGATGGGTTGCAAACTGGCTAAGTGACAGAACCCACAGGGTCAGAGTTGCTGGAGCCATGTCAGACTCAAAGCCTGTCACAAGTGGTGTCCCACAGGGCTCAGTCCTGGGTCCACTCTTGTTCGGCATCTACTTTTCTGAAGTACAAGCAAACACAGGAGGGTTATGGCTGACAAAGTTTGCAGATGACTGCAAACTGGGCCATAGTCGAAAACACATCTGACACAGATATCCTCCAGAAGGGCCTCACAGAAACGGATAACTGGTGCCAGAGCCATGGCCTGAAGTTAAACGCCAAAAATGCATAGTCATACCCTTCGGGAAAAACAAGGTTACCCTAGCTACCATATAGGTGGCAATCCACTGAGCACAGAAAAAGTCATCAGGGATCTGGGGACCCAGGTTGACAGTAGCCTTCGCTTGACACTCATGTTGCTAAAGTAGTTAGGAAAACCTTCTATATCGCCCACCTGATCATGAAGGGATTCACATCTAAATCAAGGGAGGTCATCGTCCCCTGTACTCATCACTCATTAGACCTATGATTGAGTACAATGCCCGTTCGAATATATCTGACCAGACACCTGCTGCAGCTTGAAAGGCCCCAAAAGTTCCTCACCAAAAGGATAAAGGGTCTCAAAAATATGTCTTATGCTGCCCGACTGAAAGAACTCCAGCTCTATTCAGTCTCATACCGCTTGCTCAGAGGTGACCTGTGCCTGACATATAAGGCCATGTCAAACCCAGATTTGATGAATATGCTTCACCTCAAAAATCTAGATCCCTCAGAACCACAAGGGCGGAGACTTAAACCTTGACACGGTTATAAATAGAACGTGCTGGAGGGACAGATTCATCACCCAGAGACTCCTATGCTGTGGAACAAAATCCCGGTACATGTGAGGCAGAGCACCTCTCTGGCCTTGTTCAAGAGGAATCTTGACCAATGGATGGGAGATTGCAGATATACCCCAGGGATTACTTCGGTGTCACTGCTTGACAGAGGCACAGCAAAATGATAGGCATAGTTTTTATTCAAACTAAAGGGGTGGCGAAAGCCACATAACTATGGGCTAGGCTTATAAATGCCCTTGGGCAGATAGCCTAGTATGAACCTATGAACCTATGAACCTAAAAGAGGTGACACTCAAAATTTCATTTAGGTAGCACCTATGTTTCCTAAATAACAATGACTTTCTTTGAATCTTTTAAGTTTTTCCACCCAAAGACTAAATTTCATGTGTTTCTAACAGAAGCCACCCTTGAATATTAGCCATGGTATTGACCTTGAGATGAAATAAAAAATATTTCCCCTAATATTAACCTAAAACAGGAGCAAGTAATCCATTGTAACATGTTCATGGGTTACATTAGCAATAGATTAACAAATGGGCAGACCTTTCCAAGCAAGTTTCTTTTGCTTCACTGCAGCCCGATATTACACAATAAGCAACATATAAAAAAATAAGTAGATAAAGCACCTGCTTAGTAACAAAAGTAAAATTACTTTCCCAGGCCTTAAGGTACTGTTAAGAAAAAGGGGGTGTACAAATTGTAGTGGTTTGACTTGCCCTGGCATAATGCAACAAAGTGAATATTTGCTCCCAAAACATTCCTTTTCCACAGAAATTCCTGATTTGAGGATACCGAGTTCTTTGTTTCTGATGCAGACAGGGATAATGAAACCTCTCTGCCATCTAACTCCCCTAGATGACTCCACATTTGGAGATATATTTAGGATGATGAGGCCCTATAGGGACAACCTGTAGATTCTCTCCATTCTCCGGAAAAAAAATTATAAACCAATACTTGGAGAAAGACAAGGAAACTTGAGTTAGCTTCCTTTGAAGCTTGATGTAAATGATGCAACTTTGTGGCTGGGAAGTATCCATGTTTTGCTTCTGCTACTGCAAAGAAGGCTGCCCTCTGCAACTCACAATGCAGTGGATTATATCTTAGTACTCATCTCTGAGCAAATTCCTTTCTGACCTCTGTGGTTCAGTATAGGTCTCGAAAATCCTAGCACTATTCTGTCTTACCACCAGATAAGAAATACAAGATTTTGGAAAGACTGTACTGTATTGTATGCAGGCCTCAGAGCCCCTAGTTTGTTTTACATGGCCCAGTTCCTGTCTTCCCTAATGAACCAGCCTGTGGGGAAGCTGAGAGTGCTCCCTGATTTCTGGAATCAAGGAGTCTTTGGGGGGAAAAACATTACGATGGCTTCATCAGTGTTTTTTATATGTAGGCCACTCAAATTTTTTGCCAACTGTAAAGGCATTACAGCAACATTTGGGATGTATAAACAAGATGGTATGGTACAAGACAGGTAATGGCCTATTTAGGGAAGAAGCACTTACAGGACAGTCTGTATAAGACCCTTGTTAATACCTGCAGATGAGGAAACAGGTGTTAAGTATTAGCAAGGGTATCTGTGATAATCTGCCTTGAATCCTCCTCCTCTTTTAATTCATGGTATTTTCCCCCCAAGCAGAAAAAGAAGCCTATGACTAGAATGAGTTAATAAATCCTTTTCCCCCTCAACTGGATTGCCTAGACAAATGTGTAGAAGATGCTCTTTGAAGGGGGTGTCACAGCAGTTCTGAGTACCCAGGAAGACTGCATATGGGAGGTTAGTTCTCTAAATTTGCCCAGGTTTGAAGAAGTGTGACACAGGACTGTTGAATTTTTCGACGTGTTTTCAGACAGCAGTGTCCTGGAGCTCTTAGTAGCTCTTTATTTCTAGTCACATGTCCAGTCCTACTCCTCGTAGCTCCTTGAACAAGCCCAGACCGTATGCTTCAAGGGAGCTGTAAATGCTGATCCTTTTCCTTATTCCCAAGAGGTTACAGGAGTTCTATTCTATGTTAGAGTTCATTAATTTAATAAACATATCTGATAATCATGTTCTGAATAATTACTTTCCAGATGTCAAGGCCTATTTCTAGCATAAGCCTGGATGGTGTTGAACACAATGGATGGCTTTGGCATATCACTGGGGTCCTCACAAGAGGCTCCTTTGAGTTACACTTGTTGGGCACCACTTTAGAGTAAAGTGCTACTGTTTGGTCCATTTTCTTTATCCATAGTATTTACCAAGGCCATAATCATGGTAGCAGCAGAAGGGCCATTTACTTTTTTGCTTGTCCACAAAGAGGGCCCATGTGTTCATAACTTTGGCATTCTGACTTATGTTGCAGAGGTCGATGGCAGCTTGGACTCTTCTGCACTTCTTTCACTTATTAGTCACCATTTCATTGTCTCTTTCTCTAGCCGTTGATTATGGTGCTTTAGTGAACATTAGAATATTGGTGGCTGCATAATCTTCATGTCCTAACAAACCTGTTGCTGTCAAAACCCTGCCACTGATGTTTGAAATGGTGGGCATTCCCGACCAGTTTCAGGGCTGGGTTACCCTTCATTTAGCTAAATTGGACACAGATAGTTATAACTGTTTCATCAATAGGTTAAGAACCCAAAGAAGCTCCTTCCTGGTAAAGTGTTCCTGGACTTTAGGGTGTGAGGATGCAACATCAACCTAATAAAGCTGAGGGCAGTATTACTGACCTTCAAACTTTTAAAGGGGAGTTCCTGTGTCGTGTCAGAAAATCAGACCTTAAGCAGGGGAGTATGGTTTGATGAACTTTAAAAGTACATCTATTTTGAAAAACTGTTTTTGTTGATTATTATTTCCACATGTGAGACCTCAGAACTACAGCCCTGATTTGTAGAAAGCTGTGGTCTTTCACAAGGATTGTAACCCCTTTAGTACAAAGCCATGTTTCTTGACAAAAGTGGTATCGGCCTTAGGTCAACTGGTGTCCTAGGCGAAAGGGCTCCATGGCGCCCCCCACCACACCGCCCCCATCCTGGTCTACCTACACCAAATAAATACTGGAAAAGTGCCCCTACTAGAGTGGCGCCCTAGGCGGCCGCCTAGTTGGCCTATGCCTAAGGCCGGCTATGGAGTTGTTCATAAACAAATACATTCTTCTGTCTGTTTTCTTTCTAGAGGCATAATCCAGTGGTCACCAGTAGCTCTCTTGAAATGTGTCACCAAGACAGGTGTTAGAAGAGATTGAAATAGTTCAGGAAGGTGGACTATTTGTTCATTTTTTTCTAGGTAAGGAGAGTCAGGTTTTTACAGCAGTCCCAAAAAGGGTTGCTGACTGCATTGTTTTCTACCTTCAAGTGGCAAACTGCTCTCCTGCCAGTTTTGTCTAAGTCCACCAGAGGTGTGGGTGCTCCCAGTTTCTGTTTCAACAACTGGTCAGTTGCATTTTCCATTGCTGCTTGATACTAGATCACACCTTTACCAAGCTTAGCTGCCTGAAGAGTAATTCCAACAATCGGGACCCTTTTTGCCTCAATGCTTCATGGGTCAACCTTGTAAGCACATTCATTTTAGGCCCTTTTTCAGATCTTCTCTACCTGGGAGATATTTTTGATATGTATTGCTTGACTCCTGTCATCTGTTAACCAACTGCAGAAGACTTCTCAAGTAAGATAAAACAGATATGTAAATATGGATCCCTATCACAACACTGACACGCCACAAACCCGACACTCAAAACAACGACACCAAAACACCGAAAACGCACAAAACCGAACACCATAACACCGACACCCAAAACACCGACACACAAAATGTAAACTACACATAACACTCAACTATACATGCATTAACCCAAACCCTAAGGTCCGACACTACCACACACTTACCCTACCTGCACCCTAACCCTAACTCACTTAACCCGCCACTAAACCTACATTCCGTCACTATCGCACACTTACCCTACCTGCACCCTAACCCTAACTCACTTAACCCGCCACTACACCTAAAGTCCGTCACTACCGTACACTCACCTTTCCCGCACCCTAACCCTAAATCCCACACTATCTCACACTTACCTGTCTGCTCCCTAACGCTAAATCCCTCACTATCGCACACTTACCTGTCCGCTCCCTAACGCTAAATCCCTCACTAGCACATACTTACCTGTCCGCTACCTAACGCTAAATCCCTCACTAGCACACACTTACCTGTCCACTCCCTAACGCTAAATCCCTCATTAGCACACACTTACCGACTCGCGCTCACAGGTTGCCCATGTCATTGTTTCGGCTGTCGGGATTTCACATTGCCGATCATCTGACTCGTCGGTCTTCTCATGTCGGTCTTCTTAGCGTCAGTGTTTCGACGTATCGATGAAGTCAAGGGGACCCGTAAATATATATCATATTAAGATCTACAAAAAGCCCTCCCTCCATTGGGGGATTGTAATCCTCCCACTGTCCTCATGTGACTGGAATAACCTTTCTTTCTGCTCTGTGAATCGACTTTCCCACAGTCAGATATACATTTAATATTGTTAGCCCTTCAGATGTGGTTTTAGTGTCATTGGGGCTGAACTGGCAAGTACAGGGGCTGATTTCAACCTTCTAGTGTTGTATGTGACATCACTAAATATGTCATCAGAAAACCTTCTCCATGAGCAAAGAGATATACAATACTAGAAATCTGTGCTGAAATTAAGCTTTTAAAAGAACGTCCCATTAGCTGACTACTGCAGGGGGCCAGCTGACTTTGAGGTCGTGGCTGTTTGTGGAAAAGCGTTGTAGTGAATTGCATTATGGTATTCTCAGTAAAACTTAATGGAATTGTTCATGTATTAGCTGATGGTTTTGATGCTAACTTCTGTATGTTGCCAGTTAGGAGGCCCGAGGTTTATGACATGCTATAATGGAGTTCCAGTTGTTATACTGATGTAGCTCAGATGTGTTGGGAGGAGTATTGTAGGCCACAAAATCAAAATATCTGATCGTTGTGTTGGCTTTGGGGGATACATTTCCTAGAGAAACCAGGAAAAGCAGTATAATGATCTTCATTTTTTCCATACTTTTTGTGAATTTCTTTCACTGGGGCCACATTTCCGAAGCTAGGACTCTAGTATTGCAATTAGCATAGAAGGCCTGCTGCTCTAGTCTTTCCTAAGGCATGCTGTATTGTATAATTCTCTGACATGCAGTAGTGCTAGTTCACTTTTCCTTACATCTTTATTTGCATGTTGGTAACATCTGACACAGAATAATCCCATACTGGCTGTAACAGTATCATGGGGAGCCAGGTGTGCACCTTAATGGAGCTTTTAGGGATAATCCTTACCCTTCCACCAGTTTTATTTGCATCCATATTTACAAACTTTATACAATGGTAGCATTCATCTCCTCACTTTCAGGAGATTTGCCTTGTCAAATAAGTTAAAATTACAAAAGTCTTGTAACATGTTTTAGTCCTCAAATGAGGTGAATCTAAAATAGCAACTTGTTTTAATGAATGGCAAAGATGTATTTAATCACCACCTCTTGTTTCTAATCAGGAGCTGTGATAGTGAAACATCTGGTACTTAAGATCAGAGTATTCTCCCATTTCTGCAAAACAAACCCTTCATGTTCGACATGAGCACTTTGGTTTTACCTTTTTAATAGATGGCACTTTATTTCTTCCCCAAGAAACAGTACAGATGTTAAACTGTACTTGTCAACACATTGCTTCCTACATGAGCACACTGAGCAGGAAATCTGAATTTCCATGTAGCCTGGAAGCGTATTCTTGCCCGAACAATATAGTTCCTTTAACTGCTGAGACAAGTATGCCTGACCTTAATGTCTCACTATGTAAATTAAATTAGTGCACTTACAAATGCTTATTCTTGTAACTTAGTGTGTGATGTCTATGTGCAGAACAAAAAAGTATGGTTATATGTGAAATAGACCAGCTCAAATGAATCCCATCTCGAGTGTTGTTCCTTATTGTCTTCTGCATTTACAGGCAGTGATAATGAGTTATGAAATTGGATTTTAGGAATGAATTTAACAATTTGCAGCAGCGTTTTATTAAAAGGATAAAATAAGTTATAAATTTAGGAAGCAACTGAAAAAATATGTGCTCTTTGATTCCCAAACAGAAAATGTTACATGATTCAAGGCTGCATTACCCTCCTCCCTACTCTCTCTTCTTTAATGTTCATAATTCTCTTTGCTCTAATTTTCTTCTCCAAAGACAAGCTTTAGTCCCTTCTCTGCTGTCACCAACCCCCTTTCCTCCCACACCCACAATCTTAATCTCCTGTATGTATGATATATGTATCATATGTTATTGTATAATGTGAAATATTGCATAATATTGCTGTCCCATCATTTACTCTTCTTAACTCACTTCTTACTCACTCATTCTCTTTTTTATTTCTAGCTTACTTACTTTATATCTGTTTACCTTGTTTTTATTGTGTAACTGAAAACTGTTTCTGTTTCATGTTCACCCTTGCTTTTCCAAGTGTATATTTTTGTTGATTTACTATATTTTTAATAATTGCATATTCCTTTCTACTGTACACCTTTTTCTCAGTTCGTACATTTTCTTTCCAGGCAGAGCCTGAAAATGGACCACAGTGAACAATATCCCAGGAGTGGTGTTGGGGTTGGCATAATGGTTAAAATGTTTTTACCTCACAGACGCAAGGTACAGGGTTTGATTCTCACCATTGAATGGAACATTGGCTAGACATAAAATAGCCTGTAGTGGCAGCTAACTTAGTACTTACATATGAACAAATGGAAATAAAATAAAAATAAAATAAACTGGAGTGCCACAGCAACTAACAGGAGTAGAAGATGATGATCTTTCTTACCTGAATGACATTACCATCTTCAGCCAGTTGTGGCTAGAACATGTGCAGCATTTCAGAGAGGTTTGGGGCAGACTGCAAAGGGTAGGACTTATTATCAAGACTAACAAATGTAATGTGGGTATTGCCAGAGGTATCTTATCTGAGTTATAAGGTGGGTGGTAGAAAATTTAGGATAGAACCTACCATGGTTGAGGCTGTACAGGCATAGTCGCACTCATACTACCAAGAAACAGCTGAGGTATTCTTATGTACAGTGGTATCCTGAAGAAAGTTTGTTCCCCACTGCAGTTATAACAGCTATTCCTTCTAAAGACTTTACTAGAGAAAGTAGATTAGATAAGATCAATTCGACTCCAGCCTGTCATCAAGCATTTGAAAGGCTCAAGTAAGTGTTGAGTGGACCCCTTGTATTAGCTCTTCTTATAGTCAATAATTCATTGTACAGTCAAACATGTTTAATGAGGTAGTGGGTCTGTACTAAGCTTTCCTCAGAGGGAGAGGAGCACCCCATTGTGTACCTGTGTCACAGACTTCACAGGAAGGTATCTTATAGGTTCATAGGTAAGTACTAGGCTATTGGCCCAAGGGCCTATGTATGCCTAGCCAACAAGGTTCCCTGGCTTTTACCACCCAAGAAGGTTATTTTCTTGTGTCCATGTGGAGCAAGGCCACAGAAGTGATCCCTGGGGTGAATTTCCTATTTCCCATTTCCCATCCACTCATCAAGATTTTTCTTGAAGAGTGCTAGTGAGGAACTCTGCTTGATATAGATAGGTAGCTTGTTTCAGAGTATGGGAAGTCTCTGGGAAAGGAACCTATCCCTCCAGCATGTTCTGTTATTTGTGGTGACAAGGTTTAGGTCTCTAGACCATGTAGCTCAGAGGAATTGGGATTTCTTTAGGTGTAGCATGTCCAACAGCTCTGGATTTGACATAGCTTTGTATGTTAGGCAGAGAGCACTTTGGAGTAGGCGATATGCTACGGAGTAAAGCTGGAGTTTTTTTGAGATGGTCAGCATAGGGCATATGTTTGAGTCCCGTAATCCTCATTGTGAGGTATTTTTGTGGCCTTTCCAGTTGTTCCAAAAGGGGCATTGTACTCAATAATGGGTCTAATGAGAGCCGAGTAGAGGGGAACAGTGACCTCTTGTTTCCTGGATGAGAACCCTTTCATGATGAGGTGTGCCACGTAGAAGGATTTCCTGACTACTGTGGCAATGCGATTATCAAAGGAGAGACTACTGTCCACCTGAGTACCAAGGTCTCTTATAACACCTTCGGCATTAAGTGGACTGTCACCTATGTGGTAGTTCATGGGTACAGAGTTTTTACCAAAGGAGATGACAATGCACTTTTTGGCATTGAGCTTGAGGCCATGGCTTTGACACCAGGCATCAGTCTTCTGTAGGATGTCCACGTTGTTTGGAGACTCGACTATGGCACCTAATTTGCAGTCATCTGTGAACTTCATCAGCCAGAGGCCCTCTGTTTTAGCCTGTACTTCAGAGAAGTAGATCCCAAACAGGAGAGGACCCAAGACTGAACCCTGTGGTACTCCACTTGTCACAGGTTTGAAGTCAAATTTGGAGTCTGCAACTTTTACAGTGTGGTTTCTGTCAGTGAGCCAGTTGGCAACCCATCTTGTGACGTATGGATTTATACCCAGTTCAGTGAGTTTATCTATGATTCCAGAATGGGGGATGGTGTCAAAAGCCTTGGCAAGGTCAATATAGGCTGTGTGAACTGCCTTACCCTCGTCTACGGCTTTGGTGACTGTTTCAAAGAAGTCGATCAGGTTCAGGGGACATGATCTGCCCTTCATAAACTCGAACTGGGTGCGGTCCAGAGTTTGGAGGTTACCAATGTTTTTGTTTATGAGTTCCATGATGATATGCTCCGTGGCCTTGCAAACCAGGCTCATTAGGATGATAGGGCAGCGGTACAGGAATGTGTGGGCATTGTCTGGGCTTTGCAAAGTTTACAACCCTACCTGTATGGCAGAAAGTTCACTGTGGTTACAGACCACAACCCGTGAAAATGGCTGCACAGAATTGGTGGGCAGAATATTTCTTATAGTCCTGCAACATGACTTTCCAACCACATATGTGGTACTGACAAAGGGAATGCAGATGGTCTACTTAGAAAAGGAATAATGTTTCAATGGACTACCTGTCTTAAACTTCATTTCTCAAGGGGATGCCTCAAGAAGACTTGTTTGAGCGTTTTATTGGAGAAAATTGTAATGTCAGGGCTAAAGAAATCTGATTTAAAGAGGTCATTTATTTTTTTCTGAAGTACGAAGTAAAAACTGGAAGCCACAGAAAGCCAGGATAACCAGTAATCCACAAAAGTTTATTATTAAACCACAGACTAAGCGCTTTCATCTTGTAAAAAAGACATCTTCAGAACCTGACTTTACAAAAGCAGTGTGAGTTCAAATACTGTTACAAATCAAAGTAAAAAAGACACACCCTCACTCACACATCTCTCAGGATCAATCATGTGACCTCACAACTTAGAACATTAAAGACACATTACACCAAACTTTTATATTAAAAAACACAATTTCCTTACATTAGTATATATCCTTTAAAACACAGCCCTATGTGTACCTTTATGCTGTTTAAATCATTTTATATATATTTTTTATATTTTATTCAATCTTAATTTTAATTCGCTAGCTATGGAGATGTTTTAATTTAGTCCTGGCAAGGTTGTTGCATCAAACCTAAGCTGCCACAACATCTCTTGGTGCAGCAGTTTGTTTTTCCAGTCACCTGGAAACACTTCTAGCGATATTTGATCAACAACAAAAAAACGTAAATTTAGTAAAATTGCTACAGAACATCGAGTGCCGTGCAAGTGCACTTTTGTTGTCTCCTTTTGATATACTATATAAGTGCTGATAAACTCTCTTGTTCAGTGCATTGTTGGAACACTGGTCTGGCAACCTGTTTAGCCCTTGAGCAGCTTTGTGAGAGGGGGCATTGGACTTTGCTAACCCAGTGTACATGCAGCTGTGTGTGCTTTTGGTGGTGCTGCAGGAATCTGGGTTACCAGGGTACTGTTGCATCTTATCCAGCATCTGTGTGAGCACTTTGAGAGTTGTGTTCTCACTGCTGCTAGTAAAACAGATTAATTCAGGCTCCGACAAAGGTGCATGTTGTCACTAATTTTGATCATGATTTTTTATGGGCATGATCATGAGGCACAGATGATTTTGAGAAGGTGTCCAATTTGGGAACCCGACGGTGGCATTTTGTTGTACGCAGTTCATGATGTTCTTTTTCACTTATCTGAACATGACCCGCAGTACACAATAGAGCAGTTTGTTGCTGAGTATGAAAGAGAAGGGAAGGGAAGAGAATCATTTCATCCATATCTGATGTTGTGGTACTGCACCAACAAGCACTTGAACTACCCATTTATTTTAATGTTGAAAACTGTGCACTTTCTTTATCCGGGTTGTTGAAAATTAGCAAAAACCTTGCCTTTTAGGCCTATAGTTGCAGCATAAACTATGTAACAGAAGCAACATCCAGTTTCCTTGATTGTTGTCCTTAAGCCATTAGTGTCCTGAACTTTGTTTTATTAAGGACACAAGGGACTTTGCAATTAAAGACATTCTTCTTCTTTTTCTTCTTTCAACTTTTCCCGGTTAGGGGTCACCACAGCAGATCACCTGTCCGCTCATGATTGGCAGTGGAGTTTTTACGGTGTCGAGTTGCCAGCCCGACGCCCAACCTTCCACAGAAGGCACACACACGCACACACACCTAGGACCAATTTTAGAGTATTCAATCCACCTATAGCATGTCTTTGGGATGTGGGAGGAAACCGGAGCATCCGGAAGAAACCCACGCAACTACAGGGAGGACATGCAGACTCTGCACAGAAGGCACCCCAGCTGAAGATCGAACCGGAGAATCTCTTGCTGTGAGGCGACAACACTAACCGCTGCACCACTGCGGCCGCACTGCAATTAAAGACATTGATGACACTGAAAAGAGTGTTCACTGTTGACATTAATACTTTATATGCAAGCATTAACAACAGTGAAGGCTTTGACAGTTTAGAATGACTTTTTATATTCTCCAGTTATAATAATAGGTTTATTCAGTTGTGTATACCTCTGTGAGAGTCAGAATATTTTCCTATATGAAGGGAGATATTTTATTGTGAGACAAAGAACATCCAAGTGAACAGTGAAGGCAGTGTCATGTAAGGCATTATTGTTTATGGAGCTTTTTAAACCTGTACATTTTTGTGCTGTTTCATTGACAGCAGCTTTTTTTACTGTCTTAAGTGATGATCAGCACAAGGTCATTGATTTCATTCTCTTAAAAATAAGCTATCAACCCCTGAATTTCAGCTTTTATGTTAATATCACTATTATTTTTTTAGACATGGAAGTGTGTAAAAATGTATCCTTGAAGAGACTGAAAAACAAGATGTTTTGAAAATTTGCAGACATTAACAATGCGTTGTATTACTATAGCAGTCACACCCCATATGTAAAATAAATAGGGTCCCTATCGTAACACTGACACTGAAACCCATAAGGTTGAATCCATTTACTGAAAAATCATAACAGTGAAAAGTGTGGAACTACACAGAATTGTGTGGAAAGTACGCAGTGCTTTCATTTCTTATCATAGGAGTTATTAGGGACGCAAGTGTAGCACAGTAAGTATAAATTGTGATGGTCAACATCATGCTGTACCCCCTGACCTGTAGATGTCCATATTTGCTCTACTGATTCACTGTGTGTGTTTTTTTCTTTTCTCCATGGTTGTGCAATCGTGGAGTGAGTGTATATAAGTAAGGGGGTGTAGGGGTGCAGGGAGCAATAGCCTCCCAGCAACAAAACATGTTTTTAGGATATATTTCTTGTGGAGAATGTTTTAAGTGTTAATAGTTTTCTATGTTAATTAGTTTTTAATAATATGGGTTAGACCTTATGGGCTTCAGTGTCACAACATAGCCCCAAAACAATAATGTACCTAGCACATCTTTTTCAAGGGTGTATTACAGTGAGCAAGCTGTCAGCTGTTTGACATTACTGCCTGAGAAGGAAAGACTTCTTCAAAAGAAGTATCGCATTTCTGACACTTAAGTTTAGTCAGGGCTGAAGTCCATTGGGGTGTGGGCATATGTCCATAAGTATCACTAGCCAGGAATATGCAAAGTGCCACTTTAAGAAAAAAATGTATTGCAGTGGCATGTTTTGTCACAAGATATACAACAATTGGTGAAGAGAAAGGGGAAAAATGTATAGATGTGAAGTTATTAAATCTCACCGTTTATTCTCACTGATGGGTTCGGAGCCGATCCTTGGCTCCAACACGGCCGATAGCAAAGCTCAAGGTTTGCCAGTAGCTCGAGACCAAGCCCCTTATCCCACAATGCACTGCCGGAATTACCTCTGATCTAGTTTGCCGCTGCAAGAGAGATCTCGGTGATCCAGCTAGCTCGGACCATTTTAGAAAAAAATTAACAGCAAGTTTTCTTTTTGTTTAAAAAATATAGTGTGTGTTAGTACTATTATATTTACTCTATAGTTAAATACTTTTACATAGTATAAATAGTTTAAAAGTTAGGGCCTTGTTGGCTTCTTTGTTGTGTGGGCCTTTAGCCCCTTTTTCTCTACTATTAATCCTTATAATAGGCTTTTTCTGTGGGCCTCTTAGCCCTATATTTGTATATATATATATATATATATATATAAAAAATACTGTTATAGATAGTGCCTGGATTGGGCTTAGTTGTTTGTGGATCTAATTTACTGTTTTTTTCATTTAGATATGTCGGATGATAAGGAGAAATCCCATCCCAGATCGGGATTCAAAAAATGCCCGTCACTGATGGACACATTCAATGTGTCTACTGTCTGGGGGCTAAACACCTCAAGACACCTGCAGCATTTGTCACTCCTTTTCTTCGAGTCCTCTTGGAGAGAAGGAGGAAACTTATAGACAGGGGATTGCCACAGCAATCTTTTTCGGAAGTTTTGAGTAGCCATGAGGGTACTAGTACATCCTCCAAATCCTCAAAATTCAAGTCTTCAGATAAGGTCTCAAAAAAGGCTAAGATTTCAGAAGGAGGGTCATCAGTTCCACAGTTGTCGGAACCGAGTGTACCTTTGATTCGGAGCCAGCTCTCAGTATTGGAGCCGGTCTCTGAAGTTCCTTCTTCACCTCTGCTCCAGTCAGCACCTTCGGTGCATTCAGCTAAGTCTTCACTCAGCCTTTCAGATTTGGACATGGATCGGCTAGTGCAGTAGCTTTTACAGGCACCAGGACTTGCCAAATTGTTGAAAGCTCCGACCAGCTCATCGGTACCGAAGACCATGGAATCTTATTTGTCTACTCCTCCTCCGAGCTGTACTGGACTCTCAGAGCTGAAGGAAATTGAACCGATGGTGGTCGAAACCTTGGAGCCAATACCCATACCGGTGTTATCGGCTCCATCTGCTCAGATGTCCTCAGCACCAACCGAGGACTCTAGGAGCCGACGCTCTTCCGTCGGGTCCGGGGAGGATAGTCGAACCGATTTGTTGGTGCCGACTCTTCCTCTCGAGGCTTTGGCTCGGATGAGCTCGGCTCCTACCTTGGGCTCGGAGCCCAGGGTTTCAGTGCAGAAGGCTCAGACGGTACTCTTGGAGCCGTCCACTCCTTCTCGTCGGAGCCATGGTGCCTTCAATGCTATGAGGAGAGTTCTGTCTCCAAAGACAATGTCAGCATTGGTTCACCTTTCCCTCTCCCCTCAAGCTCCTGTGTCTGCTTCTTCATCTACCGGTCCCTCTAAGCGTAGAGACCCCGAGCCTCAAGTACCCCCATGGGGCGTCCCCTACTCTTCTGAGACCTCCCCAGATCCCCCCACTGAGGAGGTGCCCAGGAAGAGATTGCGCAAGAGGAGGCACTTAGACTCCCCACAGGAGTCCTTGACATCTGACACGGGCTTAGATGAGTCAGAAGGGTCCCCTCGATCCCCCTCTGAGGCTATCTCCTTTGCAGACATACTAGAGATCCTTAGTCAGAGGGGCGATTGGCAGTCCAAGACCCCTACTGAGGATGAGCCCGTGCTCTTGAAGGCTTTTGGGTCTCAACCTTCCACTTCTTGGGTGTCTCCGCCTTATGACGAGGTCATGGAACTGATTTCTCGTAAGGCGTGAGAGTCACCGGAGGCCATGGAACCTGTTCCTCGTAAACCCATAAAATTATGTCTGCCCCAGTGGACAAGCCATTTTTGACAAAGGGAGTGCCTGTTGATGCCATGGTGGTAGCTGCAGCCACCAAAAAGGAAGTAGCTGAGACATCCACCTCTATCTATCCCCCTAACAGAGATTCTAGGGTCATGGATAGATATGGGAAGCGCATGTTTAGTTCAGCAACCTTCTCTCTGCAATCATTGAACTACTTAACCCACTTTACGAGACTACAGACAGATCTCCTGAAAGAGCTAGGAGATATTCTCCAGGGTACGGTAGCTGCAGGGGTGGCCGACAAAGTCAACGCCCAGCTCACTACCCTAAACTCAGTGGTAAACTCGTCCATGCATCTCATATCCTATGCAGCTGATGGTTTGAGTAGAGCCACTAGTTCGGGCATTGCTCTTCGAAGACAAGCCTGGATGCGTCTCTGTTCCTTTGCGGAACCCTTTAAGTCTTCCTTTATTAATACCCCATTTGATGGCTCATCATTGTTTGGGCCCAAAGTAAAGGAAACTTTAACCAGGTCTGAGCAGGAAGGCAAGACCTTATCTGCCATTGGAGTCTGTTTTTCGACCTCTACTCGGCCCTACCCCAAGGGCCCTAGGGGAGGGAAAATGTGGTTCAGAAAAGCACAGGCAGCCTTTCAGGACACACATGGAGAAACCCCCTCTAGAGGCAGAGGAGGGGATTATAATAGAAGACGCCACCCCCACGGCAGAGGGGGTCCGCAGCAACAGGGTGACAGGGGTCAGTTCTCTGGTCAGCCCTACCAGCGCCCCTGAAAAGGGGCCTGACTGTTCAGCTCTGGAGGCAGTCGGGGGTCGCTTGTCTTTGTATCCAGAAGCCTGGCTAAACATAACATCAGATACTTGGGTACAAGGCATCATTTCCAGAGGATATTTCATTCCGTTCTCTTCCCCTCCCATTCCCGTAAAGGGAATCCCAGATGTTCCACCCAATCTCAGGTAACAAGCAATCGTAGAGGTCCACAGATTGCTAGCAAAAAGAGTCATCCAACCAATCCCAGCAGACCTAGTTAGATTCAGAACTTACTCAAGATTCCTTTTGGTACCAAAAAAACAGGGGACTGGAGACCTATCTTGGACCTCAGCAGACTCAACCAGTTCGTAAAGAAAGAGAAGTTCCAAATGGTCACACTTCAGTCCATTCTTCCCTTCTTAGGGAAAGGCGATTGGATGTTCTCCATAGATCTCAAGGACGCGTACTATCACATAAAGATGAACAGATGCTCCAGAGATCATCTGTGCTTCCGTCTGGGAGCCAGTCATTACCAGTTTCGAGCCCTGCCCTTTGGTCTCACTACAGCCCCCAGAGTGTTCACCAAATGTATGGCAGTGGTCACGGCTCACCTGAGACATCTAGGATTCCAGGTGTTTCCATACCTAGACGATTGGCTCTTAACTGCTGCCACCAGGCATCAATTGACTCAAGCAACACAATACACTCTGACATCAATTGGGCATTACAATCAACTTCGAAAAGCCTGCCTTATCGCCATCGCAGCATACCGTTTTTATAGGAGCAGAATTAGATACCTCAACTTCCACTCTACGTCTCCCTGTCGAAAGAGTCTCTCTTCTTTGCCAAAACGTCAGCTTACTGGTATCAAAGAAAAAAGCTACAGCAACAGAGGTATTGAAAGTACTAGGTCTGATGGCGGCAGCAATCCTGGCTATACCACTCGCAAGGATGCATATGCGAATTCTTCAATGGCTCCTCTTTGCTCAGTGGTCTTACCAGAAACTACCGATGCACCACATGATTTGCATCACGGATTCTTGCAGGAGAGACCTTCGGTGGTGGTTGACGGCTCTTCATGTCACAGTCGGAAGACCCTTTGTCCGCCCCCCCCCCAGTAGCCACTGTGACCACGGACGCTTCCCTGATAGGGTGGGGGGGACATTTTCAGGGAAAGACTGCCCAAGACACATGGACAGATCAAGAATCACATCTGCACATCAACGTAATAGAGATGAGAACGGTAGTTCTGGCATTGCAATACTTTCAGGACTCTCTTCCTCTATGAACTTTTGCAATTCAGACGGACAAACATGTCAGTAGTCTGATACTTGAACAAACAAGGCGGAACCAAGTCTTACCCCCTTTGCTGAGAAGCCCTCAGGGTCTGGCAATGGGCTGTGTCATCCCAGCTTTTTCTATTAGCAATGCACATCCCGGGGAAATCCAACGTGATAGTGGACATGCTAAGCAGGGCAATATTGCTCCCTCACGAGTGGTCTCTCAAACAACAGGTTGCGGAGTTGATTTTCCGCAAATGGGGCCAGCCTTGCTGCGACCTTTTTGCCAGCCACATCAATTCAAAATGCAGAAGCTACTTTGCCCTAATACCACCTCCCAGTCATCCCCCCCGAGAGATGCAGTTCTACACGATTAGCCCCCGGGTCTCCTTTATGCATTTCCACCCTTCCCATTAATACCCAGATTTTTACAGAAAGCAAAATCGCTGGGAAGGACTGTTATACTCATAGCCCCCTACTGGCCTCGACAGATTTGGTTTCCGTTTCTCCACTGTCATCTGTTGGAAGGTCCATGGATCCTGGACCCAGTTCCGGACCTTCTGACGCACCTGTCAGGGGACCTTCATCCTTCACTGCACTCCCTGAAACTGACTGCTTGGCTAATCCACTTCCCCTAATTGCCAGGCTTCATTCAATTTCAGAAGATACAAGACAAATTCTCTTGTCTTCTCACAAGCCATCTACCAGGAAATTATATGGCAGTAAATGGAGAAGGTTCTCAATTTGGGCCAACACACAGAACATTGACCCTTAACGAGCTCCGCTATCTTCTATTTTAGAATTTTTGACAAAAATTTTTAAGGAAGGAGCAGGAGCTGCTACAGTTCAAGTTCAGTTAGCTGCCATCTCAAATCTTCTCCATGGTTTTGGTGGCTCAAATGTTATGGGCCATAAATTATCTAAGACTTTTCTTAAAGGCGTTCTTCATATGAGACCTCCAATCAAATTTCCCTATTCTCCCTGGAATTTAAATCGTATGCTGTCTCAAATTATTTTTCCTCCTTTTGAGCCAGCATCTTCTTGTGATCTCAGAATTTTATCCTGGAAAAAATATTTCTTGTGGCCATTATTTCTGCTCACAGCGTGTCAGAACTTCAAGCATTATCTATCAGACCACCTTACATGATTTTCCATGCTGATAGAGTATCTCTCAGAACAAACCCCTCATTTTTACCTAAAGTCTGTTCTGAATCAAATATCAATCAGGTCATTGAGCTGCCAGTCTTTTTTTCCCAACCACTCCAGCAAATTGGAATACATGCTGCAAAAACATGATGTACACAGACAGCTCAGATTTTATCTTGACAGAACTAAGGATATTAGAAAATCTGGTCAACTTTCCGTATCCTTCTCAGAACCAAGAAAAGGCAATCCAGTGGTTAAAACAACCTTATCTAAATGATTATCCGATTGCATATCCATTGTTTATAAAAATGCGAGCATGTCATTAACACACAAACCTAAGGCTCATTCTACCAGAGCCATCTCTACGTCTTCTGCTTTTCAAGCTAAATTGCCCCTTGACAATATTTGCGCTGCAGCCACTTGGTCTAAGCCTCATACTTTTATCACGCATTACAAAGTGGATAAGGCTTCAAGGGACAGGTCTTCCTTTGGTTCTATGGTACTGAAGAACATACTCCCATGAGCCACCCAGGATTCAGGGTGCTAGGGACGCTACCCATCAGTGAGAATAAATGGCGAGATTTAACAACTTCACATATAGAAGTTATGTACTTACTGTAACGTTCCATGTGAGTTGTTTATCTCGCCTTTATTCTCGCGTCCCTCCCTCCTTCCCCCTCCTGGCTGACTGTTAACTTAGAGGCTAGTACCATCCTGGTTATTCAATATTTCTTCTTCCCCTTTGGAAAGTGATCTTGGTAGAAATACATAAAAGGGTATGTATATGTGTGTGTGTGTGTGTGTGTGTGTGTGTGTGTGTGTGTGTGTGTGTGTATATATATATATATATATATATATGTGTGTGTGTGTGTGTGTAAATACTGTTACTCGCAGCAAACAAGATCTGAGGTAATTCCAGCAGTGCATTGTGGGATAATGGGCTTGGTCTCGAGCTACTAGCAAACCTTGAGCTTTGCTATTGGCCGTGTCGGAGCCAAGGATCGGCTCCGAGCCCATCAGTGAGAATAAAGGTGGGATAACTCACATGGAACGTTATGGTAAGTACATAACTTCTATTGGTATTAATTTGGGATGTATTGTTAAACAGGAAACTGTTATCTGATTGTAAGCTTTTTTATGCAACCATGGCTAAACATAGAATACCACGTCACTGAAAGTCCATCAGAAATAAAACATCCAAACTACAATCTGCAGGTCCCACTACAGTCAACAACACAGTCCACAGAACACAGCACACAAGTTGTTTAGAAATGTCAAACTAACTCCAGACCTTTTGGATACCCAGAAACACATTTCCTCATCCATTCCTCAATAATAACCAATACAAAGATATATGATCTGCATACTTTCTTTATAAACTAGTCAACAAAACCTACCTAACAAATTTTTACGTTTAAAACACTGTACTTGAAGATCCCAAGCATCACTAGCCACTAATTGTGTGTATGGAAATAACAAACACAGACAAGAAGCAGTCTGTTACCAATGCCTTCCTACGTATAAATAATTAAGCATCACAAAAAAAAAAAAAAAAAAAGACACCTGATGCAACATGATATGAACAAGCACAAAATGATAACCTATTGTGTATTGAAACAAGCACAGCTAACCTCACTTGCATAAGGAAAAATATGAAAAGTACACCAAGACACAAATGAATCATGTAATATGTGTGCATGGGTGGAACTGGGGGCTTTGTCTCTATACACCCTTGCATTTATATAATGACTTCTTGATTGCACAATAACAGCTACAAAATTGAAAAACTCTATGGCTATAGACTGAAACTGCTAAAGTCACCTAAGCAGAAAACTTACCAGCAGATAGTTCTATGGAAAATTCATTCAGTGAATGTAACTGTTTGATGAAACATGGGTTCAGGCACCTAGGCAGCAAGACATGTCCCTGTGGTACATTTGGTTGGGGACACATGGCTGAAGTGACATTTTGCTGCAGAGAAATATGGCTTTGTGAATTCCCTGTAGGCAAAGAGAAGCACACACTGCCTTCCCCACAGCTTTAATAACCAAGTGCATGGGGGCAGAACAACTAATGAGTATTGTGCTCAGTGTACAGTACATGCTTATGTATCTACAACATGTAGAAGCGTGCTACAGCATGAAGAATGTCCCGCATGCTAGTGTAGTCACGTTTAACATGCTAGTGTAGTCACGTTTAGGCACCAGTATGCATTTTAGGTAATGCTCTGTAGATACTGTGAAAAGGGTAGTGGTTCACACGCACCACTTATAAAGGTGCTTCCAGTTGTGCACTGCATATTTACTGCCACTGACATGCCCATTGGCTAGCTTGCTGTTGTTGCCAGTCATACTGCCTGTTGTCTTATGTTGCCTTGTGGGCCATGGACATTATCTCCCCCCTGTGCATTTGGTTATTGAAGTTGTGGGCATGGCACTGCATTCTTCTATTTGCCCACAGGGAATTCACAACAGCCAATTTTCTCTGCAGCTGAATGTCATTTCAGCCATGTGTCCCTAACCAAATATACCACAGGGAAATGTCATGCTGGCTAACCAAGTCTGAGATCTCCATTTCTAGGAGTATTCTCTTTTCTCTGAGGTGTGGTGATCTTGGAGTTGGTATATATAAGTTTAGTGGTGTGGGCTCTTGGCTTGGGCATGCCCCATGTGAAAAAAAAAGTTTAAAAGAGTAGAGCAGTGTTCAGTATTTGGTATTCCCCTGCATTCCATGTTGGTGTGAATGACCTGAGATGTACCTCCCTGGACTATATGAAAAGAGACATGGAGGAGCTCTCTGATCTTGTAGCCCAGGCAGGTATGACCCTAGCCCTGAGTAACATCCTGCCATCACCCAGAATGATACCACAGTACAAGGACAAAATGATTGACTTCAACAATTGGCTAAGCTCCTGGTGTCATACTAAGGGGATCCAGTATTTGTCTGCCTGGGATGACATGATCGACAGACCACAATGCTTTGCCAGAGATGGCCTGCACCTGTCGCCCTTGAGATTCCGGATACTGGCAAAGGCTCTTGCCACCCCTTTAGTGCCTTTTTTTAGGCAAGGTTCAAATGACAAATTCGCCACCATAACAGGTACAAGCAAGCAAAATCTGAGGGTAATGCTACTCAATGCTAGAAGTCTAAACCTCAAAATGCACTCACTCGACATCTGTGCAGTGACAGTGACCTGGTTCAAAGCTCCAGAGAGCACCCCTGCGTTACCAGGCTATAATTTATACCACACCTTTCAGCCACCTAACCCGGAACGAAGCACTAAAGGTGGAGGCGTGTCCATATTCATTAAGGATATCCACACCTCCAGGCTAGTTGCACAGCATAATGCATCCGAGATTATCCAAGTGCAACTAACTCTGGGCAAGAATGCAGTCCAAATTGTAGCTTGCTACAGACCCCCCACCATGCCCCAGGATTCCCTCATTTCTTGATACACTGGAAAGTACTAGGGTACAACCCAACACCCTAATAATGGGTGATTTCAACTACCCCACCATTAACTGGGAAAACTACTCATGTACCAACTCTTTTGCTCAACGTTTTTTGGAATTCATAAATTCCACCGCCTTGGATCAACTTATTCACACCTCCACCAGGGGCAGCAATATCCTAGACCTGGTCATTACCAACATGGGCAACCGATGTTCCACACCAGAGGTCAGTTCCTCGTTGGTCATATCCGACCACAAGCTAATCACCCTAGACATCCACATCCCACCCCCAATTAGGGAAACCACCATAAAAAACTTCTCCAAAGCCAACTTCACACTTCTTAAGACAGAAGTGGCAAACTTCATCACACCCATGCAGATGGACAATAGATGTACGACTGCTGAATCCTACACAAATGCACTTTATAAGCACTTACACGAGTGCATGGATCATGCTATCCCTAATGGAACCAAGATGCTATCCTCCAAAAAAAGGAAGCCAATCTGGTGGTCCTCTGCCATAAACAAACTCTACAACAGAAGAAAGAAACTGTTGTAAAAAAGAGTAAAATCCCATGACTGGAGGAACTCCCTGGTCAACCTCAGTAAGAAGCTGAGATCCCTCATAAAATCCTCCAAAGCTAGTTACAAAAACAAAATTGCCACTAACTCGAAAGACAACTACAAAGCATTTTATAGCTATGTCAAGAATCTCAATGGCAACACTCAGATCTGCTCTGAGTTACAGCACAATGGCACTAAATATACAGAACCAACTGATATTGCTAACATCCTGGCAGATAGGTTCAGTGCTAACTTTACCCTCCTCTCATCCCCTAGAGGGCCCATCTGTATACCGGAAGAATGCAAAGTTCCTGTAATCACGGCTGCACAGGTAAAAAACACACTCTCCAAAGCCAAGAACACAGCATCCATGGGACCTGACAATATCCCAGGCTGCGTTCTACACGAACTACAGAATGAGCTGGAACCCTACCTAAGTACCATGTTCAGTCATAGCCTCACCTCAGGCTTTGTGCCCACTGAATGGCGCACTGCAACGGTTATCCCACTCCACAAAGGGGGAGCCATGATGGACCCTGGGAACTACCGCCCCATTAGCCTGATGAGCCTGGTCTGCAAGGCCATGGAATGTATCATCATGGAACTCATAAACAAAGACATTAGTAATCTCCAAACTCTGGACCCTACCCAGTTCGGGTTTGTAAAAGGCAGATCATGTCTCCTAAACCTGATTGATTTCTTTGAAGCAGTCACCTAGGCCATAGATGAGAGTAAGGTGGTTCACACAGCTTATCTAGATCTCGCCAAGGTTTTCGACACCATCCCCCACTCTGGAATTATAGATAAGCTCACTAAACTAGGTATAAATCCCTATGTCACAAGATGGGTTGCCAACTGGCATACGGACAGAACCCACACTGTGAAAGTAGCAGACTCAAAATCCGACTTCAGACCAGTGACAAGTGGAGTACCACAGGGTTCAGTCCTGGGTCCTCTCCTTTTTGGTATCTACTTCTCTGAAGTACAGGCTAACACAGAAGGTCTTTGGCTAACAAAGTTTGCAGATGACTGCAAACTAGGAGCCATAATCGAAACTGCTAATGGTGTGGACATACTACAAAAGGGCCTCACTGAGACAGATGCCTGATGTCAAAGCCATGGCCTGAAGCTCAATGCCAAAAAGTGTATTGTCATCCCCTTTGGTAAAAACTATGTACCCATGAACTACCACATAAGTGATAGTTTACTTAACGCTGAAAGTGTGATGAGACCTTGGGACACAGGTGGACAGTAATCTTTCCTTTGATAATCACATCTCCACAGTGGTCAGGAAATCCTTCTACGTGGCTCACCTCATCACAAAAGGTTTCTCATCCAGAAAAAAAAGAGGTCATTGTTCCCCTCTACTCATCACTTTTAGTATGTACCTCACAAGACATCTACAACAACCGGAAAGGCCACAGAAATACCTCACAAAGAGGATTACTGGCCTCAAACAGATGCCCTACGCAGACAGTCTCAAAAAACTCCAGCTTTACTCCGATCTCTGCTTAACATACAAAGCTATGTCAAACCCAGAACTGTTGGACATGCTCCACATAAAGAAATCCCAGTCCCTCCGAGCTACACCCTCTAGGGACATAAACTTTTTCACC
>NC_056742.1:90999466-91001966 GCF_019279795.1 Protopterus annectens
GTCTGTGTCAGCCGGAGAGTCAGTTATAGCCCCTAGTTTGCAGTCGTCTGCGAACTTGATCAGCCATAGTCCTCATGTGCTTGCCTGTACCTCTGAGAAGTATATGCCGAACAGGAGGGGTCCTAGGACTGAGCCCTGGGGAATGACACTTGTAACGAGTTTAGAGTCAGACCTAGCTCCCGCAACTCTTACCATGTGGGTTCTGTCCATGAGCCAGTTGGCAACCCATCTCATGACATAGGGGTTTATGTTCAGGCTGGTGAGCTTGTCTATAATACCTGAGTGGGGAATGGTGTTGAAGGCCTTGGCGAGGTCTAGGTAGGCTGTGTGGACCACCTTTCCCTCGTCTATAGCCTTGGTAACTGTCTCAAAGAAGTCCATCAGGTTTAGGAGGCATGATCTGCCCTTAACAAAGCTGAACTGGGTAGGGTCCAGTGTTTGGAGGTTCCCAATGTCTCTGTTAATGATATCCTTGATGATGCGCTCCATAGCTTTGCAGACCAAGCTAGTCAGGCTTATAGGGCGATAGTTCCTGGGGTCCGTTGTGGCTCCACCTTCGTGGAGCGGAATAACTGTTCCTGTGCGCCACTCTGTGGGCACGTAGCCTGTGGAGAGTCTGAGTTTAAACAGTATGTTTAGTTTAGGAGTTGATTCATCTTTGAGCTCGTGTAGGACGCAGCCTGGGACACCGTCCGGTCCTATTGATGCTGTGTTTTTGGCTTTGGAGAGGGCTGTTTTAACCTGAGTGTCTGTGATTTCAGGGGCACTACATTCTTCTTGTATATTTATGGGCCCTTTTGGAGGTGAGAGGGGGGTGAAGTTTGCACTGAACCTGTCTGCCAGGATGTTGGCTATATCGGTCGGTTCAGTGTGTTTTGTGCCATTCCGCACTAACTCCAAGCAGATCTGAGAATTGCCACTTTGATTCTTGACATAGCTAAAGAATGCCTTGTGGTTATCTTTGGAGTCCATGGTAATTTTTCTGTTGAAGCGAGCCTTGGATGATTTTATGAGGGATCATAGTTTCTTGCTGATACTGATCAGGGATGTCGTTCCTTCTTGGGATTTTACTCTTTTCCTCCTTCTGTTGTATAGCTTGTTTATGGCAGGGGTCCACCAGCCTGGTTTCCTTTTCTTGGAGGAGTGAGTCTTGGTTTTGTTTGCGAAAGCACAATCCATGCATTCTTGTAGGTGCCCATAGAATGCATTAGTAAAGGATTTTGCAGCTTGGACAAGGTTATCCTTTAGCACGGGGGCTTTGAAACTTTCCACCTCGTTCTTAAGTAACGTGAAGTTTGCTTTTGAAAAGTTTTTCATGGTGGTTTCTTTGACTGGGGGTGGTGACGGAATGTGGATGTCCAGAGTGATTAGTTTATGGTCATATCTAACCAGCGAGGTGTTAACCTCTGGTGTGGAACACCGGTCGCCCATGTTGGTGATGACCAGGTCCGATATGTTGTCACCTCTAGTGGGGGTATTGACCAGTTGATCCAGGGCATTTGAGTTTATAAATTCTAGGAAATGTTGGGCAAGGGAGTTTGTACTTGAGTATTTCTCCCAGTTAATGTTTGGGTAATTGAAATCACCCATTATCAGGGTGTTTGGTAGGACCTTTATGTTTCCCAGTGTTTCCAGGAATGCAGAGTGGGGGTCCTCGGACATGGTGGGTGATCTGTAGCAAGCTATAATTTGAATAGCAGTTTTGCCCATTGTTAGTTACACGTGGATGATCTCTGAAGCATCGTGCTATGCCACTAACCTGGAGGTGTGGGTATCCTTGATGAATATGGATACTCCCCCACCTTTTGTATTTCGGTCCAGGTTTTGTGACCGAAATGTATGGTATGAGTTGTAGCCTGGTAGTGTTGTGGTGCTCTCTGGAGCCTAAAACCAGGTTTCTGTTACTGCACATATATCGATTTTCTTCATACTGAGGAGTGCCTCAAGTGCATGCATTTTGAGGTTTAGACTTCTGGCATTGAGTAGCATTACCCCAGTTTTTTGTTACTTATGCTATTTACAGCGGTGGGTTTGTCTTTTGAGCCTTGCCTAAAATAGGCGCTATGGGGGTGGCAAGAGCCTTGGCCAGTATTCGAAAGCCTAAGGGTGACAGGTGCAAGCTGTCTGTAGCGAAGCAGAGCGGCTTGACGAGCATGTCATCCCAGGCTGACAGACACTGGATCCCCTTTGAATGACACCAGAAGCTTAGCCAATTGTTGAAACTGATAATTTTTTTCTCTATACCGTGGTATCATTCTTGGTGAGGGCAGGATGCTACTTAGGGTCAGGGTCATACCGGCCTGGGCTACGTTATCAGAGAGCTCCTCCATGTCTCTTTTCATGTAGTCCAGGGAGGCACGGCTCAGGTCATTCACACCAACATGGACAATGACAGAGTCATATTTGTACTTGCTCTGGAGTGACCTGAGTGCTTTTGTTATGTGGCGGATCCTGGCATCCGACTGGCAGCTAACAGTAACCTTTTCTTATTCAGCCTAGT